>NC_058496.1:20641622-20942128 GCF_020382885.2 Scatophagus argus | reverse complement strand
TAGTGAGCATACACCTCCTGTGTTGTGAGGGCTGGTCAGAACAAGGCTCTCTGGTCACACAGTGATTCTTTTTCCCCAGATCCCTTCACTTCAGTTATATATTGGATCTTGGCTTGTCAGGTCAGGCTTTGTTTGATTGGTTCCTCACTAATGGAAGGAGGGTGCACGCACTCTAAGACAGATTAATTTGAATTTCCTCTCCATTTTGGTTCTCCATTACTTAGGTTGTCTTCAGACCTTAGTGAAAAACCCTCCTCATTCATAGCACCACAATGTAATGCCCAACAGGATAATACATTGGCCAGTCAAATGCACATTCTTGGTAAGTTATATGTAACTTTATATGTAATATTTCTGCAGTTTACTGGGAAAACATTGCAACAAAAGATAAAGCCATTGTCATTATTATAACTTACAAAATTTTAAAGTCTTCCTTCACATGTGCACCTATCAGGCTACTCAACCTCTTCTTTTAAAAAAAGATTAGATTTCTGTTTTATGCTTGTTCAGTTTTTTTTGGCAATGACACTGAACAAAACAATATAAATACATGAGAACAAAATTGTGATGGAGGATGCAAAGGTGAGGGAATAACCATGAGATCAGGTCATGGTGGGTAGACTGATGGCAGACTGATGAAGACAAAGAGGAGAGAAGGGGCAAGGAAATGTTAAAGAATGTTTAAGTAGAAAAAAGTGATAAATGATGATGATGAAGCTGCAGAGGAGAAGAAACATAAAGCTCATCACAGAGAGCAGAGGAGGACAGGATGAAGGTTTAACAAGCTGGAACAAAATGTACTCAAATGCAGAGACAGAATGCAAGTAGAAATGAACAAGAGCAAGGCTACGAGCACAAACTGTGTTTGGCTAGTAGGCAAACGACAGCATTCCATAAGTTATAAATTAAACCGCTTCTTATCAAACAAGTCCTTTTTTATGAAAGGGACTTGTTTTATTAAATTTCAATTAGATAAGGAGACGTAGTTAATTGTGGGTTAGAAAGTCTCATTCTGTTCCTCATAGAAATGAATTAGAAACAAGTCATGGAAGAGAGGCTTGTGCTTGTGACAGGGATGAAAACATTAATTTCATCCTCCTCGGCTAAGCTGTTATGCCAGCTAGTTAAGTTAGCTTAATTAGCTGGCTTTCCCTCCATGAGCAAAATGCATGCTTCCTTCAGCAAGGTGATACAGAAAAAAATAGTACTTAGATCAAACTACTCACAACAAAGTCTGTGGATTATCTTGAGTAGCCAGGTCATGATTTCTGGAAAGAGACTTTGCTGTTGAGTTTTTCAAATGTATTTTTTGGTGCTATTTTGTTTCATTATATTAGAGAGAAGGCAGACACCTTCACAGCTGATATCCCCAAAACTCTGCAACTCACACCAAAAATAATCTAGATGGACAAAGAGCACTGCAAGTAAGAGGAAAATATGGATTTTTGATTTTGAGGTGAAGTGTGTATGTCCCAGTCAAAATGAGGTTAAACCTACATTTTTGCAAAAGTGCCTAAAAAGGCTTATATGGACACAATCACAAACAAAGATCAGATGTTAAGCTTAGTGTGGATGGAGTCTGAGAAGAGGTCCAAAATGGAGGTGAAGAGGCTGGGGGGGAAATGTTCTCACCTGTGTTAAGTCATTTAGCAGCAGAGGCTACAAGCTATTATACCGGAGCTTTAGCCGTGACAATAATAATAATTACGAGGCGGCAGGAGCTGAGGAATCCAAGCGCCCATTTAGTAGATGAGCTTCCAAACGACCTCCTGAAAAAAAGAAATGGCATCTGGCCAAACAATGTGCCAGCACTCCGTCTCCTTCTCTCACCCACTCTCTCTCTTTCTCAAGTCTTTCTGTTTCTCTCACCCTCTCTGTCACACATTCGTGTCAAGCTTTTTCAGTGTCACTTCTGAAAAGTGGTAGACCAATGAAATGACATGCACACACACAGGCATACACCACATATTCTTTACACCACAGCAGTCGCAAGAAAGGATTTTTCTCACTTACTAATGCACACAGACACACGCCTTGTTTAACACAAATACATGCATATAATTCCTTGCACATATGAAGAGACACAGTCTTCTTGTCTGTTCCCACTTCTGGGAACACACAGATCCTCTGATTTGACCAACAACAAAACAAACACACACACACACACACACACACACACACCTGTCCCTTGTGTACAGCCACACTGTGTGCTGCTCCATCTTGTGAGAGAAGCTGCATCACAATAACTACCCCCTGCAGAGACAGTGAGACAGAAAGAGAAACAGAAGAATGGGGGTAAATTAGTGAGGAGGGAGAAACAAATTGGGCAAAAGGATGAGAGATGTTTGTGTGCCCTACATAAATTCATCACAAAAAACGAGTGAAAGTACGAGGGAAGGAGTAGCTGAATTTCAAGTATGAACAGAGACTGTAATGGGAAAAGATATAACATACTTTAACCACAATATCTTCTACCTCTTCTTTCATGGTTTGAAGTTTCACCTGCACCACCAGTCGCGTTTTATTACATTTTATTTATTTTTTAATACTTTTTAGTGTTATTACTTGATTTTTGGCACACTTCGAACCCTGTGGCTTAAACAATGATGTGGCTTTTTTATGAATTTTGTCTCAAGACGAAAGTGATATTGAAAGCGACAACGAAAGAGAGACTGACAAGTTAGACACCTATGGCTTATACACAATTGTGGCCTATTTATGTAAGTTTTTTTTATCTTTTTAAATTTAGTGGGTGCGGCTTGTATTCAGGTGCGCCCAATAGTCCGGAAATTACGGTACATTAGTTAAGTACATTAAGTTATGGATCATGTTATGGATCATGTTGTCTTCCTGTCAGGCTGGGGCTTGGTGCAGGACTCGGATGCAGAGATACAAGATCAGCCTTTATTAAAGAAGACTGAGGCAATACCTCTTGGCAGAGTGGTAAATCAAAGAGGCTATGTAAATAACCTGACGTAAGTTCTTCTCTAGAAGAGAACACACAGCTATGAAACATTATCAAGGAAACAAAAACTGGCTATGAGAATTTACGAAACAAAAAACACTCCCAAGGGAGGAATAACTCTACTATCTCAGAACAAAAAATCACTCAAAACGGAGGAAAATCAGAACTCACTTAACAAAAATATCATCAACCAAAAATCACTTTTAAAGAGGAAAAAATCTAAATCTAACAAGGAACTAAACTGAGCTACAGAAAGTACAACAAAAAGTCACCCTAAACAGAGGATGCAACATAGAGCTTCAAGACAAGATTCTGTGGCTGTGACGAGAAATGCTGGCGTGATCATTCGGGGACGAAACACACTGGCACAAGACAAGGGAAACGCAGACTTTTTGAACACATGAGGGTAATGGGAACCCGGTGGAAACAATCAGGTAATCAGGAAGACAATCAGACTGGACACACGAGGAAGGGCAAGTGACCTGAAACGAGAGGAGAGTTACACTTCAAAATAAAACAGGAAATGACAAGACAAAAAAACCCAAAACAAGACAATACCTCACCGCAGTGTGACACTTCCTGCATGTCTTCCACAACAAGACAGCATCCGCATCCTGCATCATGTGTTGACGTATTTAAGCTAACCAAACAACTACGCTAATCAATATTTTGATATTCCCAAAGGATTAAATGACTATATAATGTGAAGGCTGTCACTCATGGATAAACCCACAAAGAATTACCCCAGCTGTCCAGTTTCTCCCGGCACAGTCTTTTGGTGCAGTCTTCTGCCCATTCTTTTAGTTTTACACCTGACAGCTTTAGCTTTTTACTCAGATGTGCAAGGGTACTGTCCCTGAATTTTTCTCTTCTATTTAGCTAAAACTGTTTTCTTTGCCTAACCTTTACCAAGTGTTCAGTTAGTCTAAACACAAACATAAAAACTTCTTTAAGTTTTGAGAGGTGATATTTTCAATTTGAATGCTTACCTATTGATAAAAAAATAAAAACAAAATTCATCTTGTGCTATGCTAATTAACTGTAGGCCTGTGTGACAATTACATATGTTTTGGAAACAGTGGTCTAAATGTAGACTTTGTATAGAAAATGTTATATAACTATATACTATTTCAAAGTTTGCAATGAAACATTCCATCACACTCTTTGTCATGTTATGTAATGGTTTGGCATTACATTTTATGATAAAAAAATTATGCTAATGAAGTCAACAAGTAACGAAAATGTTGCTGCACCAAATGTTTTAGATTATTTTTATTTTGCATAGAGAGGACGAAGATTGAAAAAACTCAGGTAATTGAAGAATGAAATGGGAATTGATAACTGTAGACAGAAACATGAGAGGAAAAGATGCAGAAATAAAGAGAGGTGATGAGAGAGTATGACAGAAGAAAAAGAGACATAAATTACAGTTTAGTGGGAGGGATCAGCATATAGACTGCACTTAAACATGACAGAATGGAAACAGGAAGGAGAAGCAGAGCAGACAGAGTCGAGTGATAAATGATTCCAGTGCTGCACGGGATGCCTTTGCCTCTTCATCTTACGCAGCTGACCTTGGGCTTATGAGCTGTAATAAAACGTGGCCAAGCAATCCTGAAATTGGTCCACTCACCGTAATGCTCAGCAGCCTTCTGCCGCATTAGCATACAGCTTTTATAGAGTACAGCACATCCAACACATACAAATACTGCACCTCGGGGACCGTGGGGGAGATGATCAGGGTGATGATGAGGATGATGAAGACAAGGAATGCAGCCAGGGGTCGATGGTGGTGATGGTTAGATGAGGGGACGAGGAGGACGAAGAGAAAATGTAAGAGGAATGGTAATGAGAGCAGAGTAGTGATTTCTGTGATGGCAGGAGTGGAGGCGATGATTGAGAAGAGGAGGATGAAGTACTGTGATGGAGGAAGAGGAGTTGATAAGGTGAGGGAATTGCATGAGACCAGGGCATGGTAGATTAATGATAACAAAGAAAAGAGAGAAGACGAGGAAATGTAAAGGAATGGTTGAGTAGAAAATGATAAATGGTGATACAGAAGATGGAGAGGAGGAAGGAATATGTAAAGCAGGGGTAATATAAACCCAGCAATTTTTGTGGTAGTAATAATAATATACTTATACTTGAGACATTTCCAGACTTATCTTAATGTTCATAAAGTTAACGGTGCTTTGCTGCTGTGGCATCAGTCAGGATGAAATTTGAAATGTCACTTCTCCGCACAACATGTTCTGTTTTTGCAGTGGCAGCAGATGTGAGTGGGAAGAGGAGGATGAGGAAGACCGAGAGCAAGATTATTCCATCACTTTTTTAACACCTTCAAATTTCTCTTTGGCCTCTTTGCACCTTCTCCATCATAGTCACTTTCTTTTGTCTCTTCACAGGGATAAAAAAGTGCCTTGGTCTTATTTTGAGGGGCTAATAACAGCTGAACAAACAGCATGTCTCTCTCAGGACCTGGCTGGTATTATCTTCAGCCTTTATTATATTTCTACGAGGCCTTTGTGCTCCTCTCTAGAGGTACCCAGGCTTGTAATGGAGCTGTGGAGCACCAATCCTGGTCCAGCACAGATTAACTGGTTTGCTTGTTTGCTTGGACAAATAATAAATAAATTCCAGTGTAGACCTGATTAAATGTAAAATAGAGGGATGAGGAGAAGAAGAGATAAAGAATAAATACCTGGGAGACAAAGGGAAGGATAAATCTAGTACAAAGTGATGATTTTCTAGTGAGTGACACTGGATTGAACAGAAGTCTCACACTGATGCAGTATTAAAGTTTTATGAAAAATGGGATGAAATGTCAGAAGATTTTTTTTTTTTTTTTTAATAATTAGGACTTAAAATCAGATTTTTAGCCAGACCCTAAATACTGCAATGTCAGCCCAAGACTTCTGAATAAATTGTCATGAAGTTTTTTTTAGAGACATTCTGTTTCCTACTGGATAGATTCTAATTAATTTGGTAATCTCCTGGTTTTTTCCTCTAGTGGCATCAGCAGATCAAAGTTCCCTCCTTCCCTGTGAAATAACATCAACTGGATGGACTGTGTAAGTAATATGTCATTAAGCAGCATAATCAGCAGAAAACAAATTGGCAAATACTTATTCTTTATGACTTCATTACTGACATTCCAAATAGCCTCAACTATGCTTTTATACTGTGTATAAGACATGTTTATGTTGCACTACCCCATAAGGTAAGGAGTGTTATAGCATCCTATATTATCATTAAATATAAGAGCAACCAGTAGGTGATTTGTTGATTTTTAACAGGTTTACGGGGTATGTTAGCTTACTGACAGATTAACTATTTTGCTGTCTGCTTTCTAGAGCACACCACTGTTGACTCTTGTCTTTCATCCCATCTCATCTCTCCCCTGTGTGTTTATCTCACTCATCGATTCGAGTTACAGTCCTTATCTGGATGCACAGATTTGATTGGATAATGTGAGATGACTTGCAATGCGTTCAATTGGTTTGTGAGTTTCCTGGGCCGCTAGTGCTGTTCAAACAGAAATCAAAATTTCATAATTCTCAATAATTTACCACTTATATTGTCAAGCTGTCATTATAGCTTCCATAGTTCCAACTGTGGCCACTTTGGCAAAATCACTGCAAAAGTGCAGCACTGTCCATGGGTTTTTACACATGCTTCAAAGTGGATAAACCCTTTTGATCTTTATTTACCCTCGTGGCATTTTCTGTAGCACCACCTTCACAAACTTGGTGAAACTTGTAGTGTGTATTGTAAACTGCAGTCACAAGTGAGGCTTTAAAGTTTTAGTTTTGTTCAGTTGAGCTTTTGCAACAATCTTGCTGGAATACCTTTTCACTGCAAATAATGCAAAGACTCAATAGTGAACTGGAAGTGGAATTAAACAACCCCTTAACCAGGGAGAAGAATTTTCAGCACTGACAGAAATTTCCATTTCATAATACATGCATGTGGATTGCTCATATTCTTATTATTAATATGGATTTTGCTTGTTTTTTGAAAGTCCTGAGGCTAAATGTTGCTTTGGAAGTTGTTGCACTCAAACTAAAGTTTCAAGAGGAGTCAATACTTGTACTTTGTTGTTGTGCAAATTGTGCAAAATCAGAAATTTCAGCATCAGCAGTGTGATACCAAAAACACTGCTACCTGGCTTTCAGAACTTTAATATATTGATATTCTAGTGTATAGACTACTGTGCATGACTATTACTACTACTACTACTACTACTACTGTATTTTTAACTTTATGGCTGACAGACTTTCTGAAGCAGAGTGTATTGGTGTGTTTGTGTGAGACAGATTATAATGGTTAGTGGATATAAAAAAACCAAAAAAAACGCATTCCCACTTTCTGCTGCTTGACGCTCACTACATTTCAGAGGAAAATGTCGTCCTTTTTAATCCACGTCCATTCACAGTATTTGCTAACTTTAGCTACTAGTTAGTTTCCAGATTCAGATAAATACAATACACAATATATTTGAAAAATAAATTATGATATCATCCGTCCATCCATTTTCTATACCGCTTATCCGTCAGGGTCGCGGGGGGGCTGGAGCCTATCCCAGCTGACTACGGGCGAGAGGCGGGGTTCACCCTGGACTGGTCGCCAGTCAATCACAGGGCCAACACACAAAGACAAACAACCACACACTCTCACACTCACACCTAGGGGCAATTTAGAGTAGCCAATTAACCTAATGTGCATGTTTTTGGTATTGTGGGAGGAAGCCGGAGAACCCGGAGAAAACCCACGCAGGCACAGGGAGGACATGCAAACTCCACATAGAAGGGCCCAGACCGGGATTCGAACCTGGGACCCTCTTGCTATGAGGCGACAGTGCTAACCACTGCACCACCGTGCCGCCCATATTATGATATCAATAAGAATTAATTCATCTTCAACAGGAAATTTACCGACCAACACACAGAGTATAAAGTAAATGTAATATATTTTACTAGCTGCAGTTGTTCAGAATTAAGTTGATGTACTTAATATTGACTTCATATAGAGTAATATACATACATTTGAAATGGGATATTCTGTAAAATTAGTATTTTATCTTTTTTACTTTAAGTGTATTTTGATATTTTTCTACACTGTGTTAATGAAACCTTTTATTGAAATAAATGATCAGAATAATTCTACCACACATGATAAAGACAGAAAAAATAACAGAAAAAATGTGAGGAAAGACACACCATGAAAGTCATAAAAACCATTAATGCTCGTGTTTAACTTGGAAACGCCAATGAGAACAGATGTGATTAAAGAACATTTTTATTACACATAAGTATAGGCTGAGTTAAAAGACAACTGGGGCTTTCAGTTTGACATTATGAGTGGCTGAGGGATCTAAGCCACACAGTCATATAGTGCAGGAACTGACAAGTCACAGATAGAAGAAGGTGCCATGTCATATTAAGAACTTGTAGATGATTAAAAGAGTCTCAAAATATATTCAGAATTTGAAGGACAACCAAAGCAGAGAAGCTAAAACAAGAGTTATACTGTATGTCATCTCTCATTAGGTTCAGGAGTGTTGCTGTTGAACTCAAGATCAACAGGAGAGTCACGACGCCCTAAAGTCATGAATTCATTTATTATATTATTATTATATGACTACAGCCTAAATGAAGAAAGATACGCTTAATGTGATTATGAACATATTACTTAGAAAACAAGACTCAAACCCACACGGTAAGATTATCAGAGATTATCACACTGTTCTTACTTGATCGATAACATTGAACTTTTAGACTTTTATTGTGTGCAGAAATGTAACAGTTGAATGAACTGGATAAAAACACAAGACAAAGCAAAATACTTCAAAATAATTCAGTCGCTACAAATACCAGTAGAATTAATCAGTAACACATGTAGGTACAGTGAGTCAAGGATCCAAAAATCAATGAAGAGTTAGACAGAGATGGAAAAACATCTTCTAAACAAGTTCTCGGTGGGTTGGAGCTTGATCGCACCTGCCTGAAGGAAATATTTGAATTCAGAGTGAAGTGGGTGTGAAGTGTCTGATACTGTTTGACGAGCCTTCTGCCTGGCATGATCTGCATATATATTTGACATTTCTTTCAGAGGCCTTCCGATAAATATACTGCCTGTATTCATATTTCCTGCCAATTTCTCTCTCTTCTTGGTTCTCAGTTTTCATATAACAAGCTGAAGACATAAAAACTGTAACTTTTAAGAAAACTGTTTTAACTATAACTTACTTATATGTAGATCCTTTTTGGTGTCAGAAAAGCCTGGCTGCCTTAAGACTATATGCTGTTAAACTGTAAAACCTACTGTCCAACTCGTAAATTCTGCACTCCAATTCCGGTACACAATGGGGCTCCACTGGCAAACGCTGTTCACTCGCTGGCTGTGGCCAAACGTAGCTCACTTTAAGCAGAGCGAACAATGACTAAACAGACATTTTCCCCTCAGCGTGTGTTTGGGGTAGCTGTAAAGGTCCTGATGCTACTGCAGTACTGCTGTATCCCTGACTCACATGCTGGATTCATGCACATAAACATCTGCTACCTGTATGCTGAAGAACACCAAAGCATCTACCAGGGGGCTGGTCAGAATAGTTGATACTAAAGTGTCAGACAGACGATATTTAGACAATTCACTGGAATTTTTTTTTTAATTTAATTAATTTTATATTTTCATTTTAGACATTGTGGGCTAAGATAATCTGTTATCACTGAGACATTTTACTAAGGTGTCTCAGCTGTCACAAGAGCTGTCATTTTGGCACATTAGTCACTTTGTATAATTAAGTAACTTCTTAATTAGTGATTTAAACTATCTTGCAGTGTCAAAAATGTGTGACCAGATGGGCGTGATGGTAATTAATAGCCTTTAGTTGCACCTCCTATGAATGTTTTAAAAAAAATGATGTATCTTTTGATTTGTAGCAGTCAACACGACCATAAAGGATCCCATTTCCATCTTTCATGTACGTAACGTTCGGCTGAATTTTTAACCAATTAGGTTACCATTATATGAACATCCATCCATCCATTTTCTATACCGCTTATCCGTCAGGGTCGCGGGGGAGCTGGAGCCTATCCCAGCTGACTACGGGCGAGAGGCGGGGTTCACCCTGGACTGGTCGCCAGTCAATCGCAGGGCCAACACACAAAGACAGACAACCACACACTCTCACACTCACACCTAGGGGCAATTTAGAGTAGTCAATTAACCTAATGTGCATGTTTTTGGTATTGTGGGAGGAAGCCGGAGTCCATTATATGAACATAATTGTGTAATTTTATTTATTTTAAAAATGTAAATGTTGAAGTCCCTCAGGAATATCTTTCAGCGGTGATGGAGTCCTGTATTGTGCAATATAGTGAAAGGTCCTGAAATGTAAGTGAATAAGAATTGATTTGCAGAAGACATGAAAGTTTTATTAATACTTAAATCCAGGGCCCCTTCAAAGACATTCAGAATCTTTACTCTGATGCTACTTGGAAAAAATGGCCGTATATTTTATTTGAGATTGTACTGATGAAGATTTTTAATGGAGGAAAGTGTATTCTGTTGCCACTGGTGGTGAATTAGATTTGCAAATATTAAATCTCAGTATGAGAAGAAAGTTTATAGATGAAGACAAATGATGTTTTTTTCAAATTAGACTGAGTGGAATTCAGTTTTATTGAAAAATATTTTCATCCCCATTTCCTATGGTACTATGGAAGTATGTCAACGAATTTTCTTCATCAGTTTCAATTTGCAAATCTTAAAGAACAAGTCTAAAGTGCAGTATCTTCTGATAATCCCAGAAATGCATTGGAAGAAGTGTTCAGCAATACCATCAATCAATTTAGTTATTTACACACAAACTCAGTTGACAAAATATATAAGAAATGTGGTGTTGTTGAAACGGTGAATATGATTTAATGAGAGTTAACTGGAGGATATGAGCAAGCACTTTTATTTATTTACCCCTGTTAAAAAGTTTGTTCTCAAGAATGAAGAAGTACATTGTCAAATCATTAAATCTGCTGCTCAGGCCACTTAGATCAGACTTTCTGTGATTATCATCCAAAATCCATCATCATCCAAAAATATATTGAAAAAACAAATTTACTATGACTGTCACTCTCCAAATTATCACCATCACTTCTTATCACCACTTCTGAATTCATCCCAGATGAATAACCATCTTATTTCTTTGTTTCATTCCTAAGATGCAAAAAACACAAAATAGTAACCCTTTTTTAAAGCAGACATAAAAGCATTTGAACAAAATGAAATAAAAGCTACTTGTGACAGCATGCACAAGTTCCCACAGTTACAGTGGTTATGATGTAAATGTAACACTTTGTGAGTGATTATTAAACTGGGAAGGCGTTAAACTTGAAGTTTGAAATTTGCAAGTTGGTTGAAATGCTAAGAAATGCATAATTATTTGACTGTTTGAATGCATAAACTCTTTTGTTGGGTTTGGAAAATGAATGCTTAGTGTTTGGTTTGTGTTACAGTGTGTGTGTGTGTGTGTGAGTGTGTATGTTTACACATTGGTTTGTGTATGTATGTGTTTGTGAGTAAGTGTTGTTTGTGATAGGTCCCACTAAATGGGCAGGAGGCACACAGTCACACGTGGCAGCCTGCCTTCCAGAGGAGGTGTGTTCGTCACACTTTCCTCACTGGCAGCCGTTGCCAAAAGACACCGAATTTCTCACCAGCACAAATAAACCCTATTTAGTATTCTTTGTAAGAAACTGCAAAAACAGTTTATAGACACTCTGTACACCTACCTGCCAGTGATGCAACCACACTCTCAGAGAATGATTTTGTAAGCATCTTTTCTGCACACACTCAAGGATGAAAATACAGAATTACAGCAGTTAATTGCAGTTCTGTGATACTGAATAGTTTCTGGTGATAAATAGTTCTTTTGTATACTTCAATGCTTTTGGGTAAACATACTAAAGACTTTGCTAGAAATTGTGGAGTTTACCAGTTCCATTTATCAAACTTGTTTGGTGGTTCCAAAACAGGACCTGATAGCCTTATCAACAACCTTATAATCCACTTACACATATTTGGATTGTATTTCTACCTCACCTCTAATTAAGTTGCAAGGGAAATGTGGCAGAAATAAAATCACAACACAATATATCAAATCTCAATGTGGTTTAATGTAAAGACTCACATTCAAGGCAAAGTTTTTCTATCATGTTGAGTAAATGTGTATGAATTGACTAATCATCTGTTGAAATTAATGTGATGCAAACCTACACTTAAACATTATGGATTTTTATTTATTTATTTATTAGATTTGACATTAAAGAGAGATTCTCTAAACAACACAGTGTATTTATTGTTGCATAAATGGGGGATGTCCTTGAATAGTCTTTTCCATCACCTTCGTTCTTGTTACATCATTTCCATTTCTCTCACTGAGACTTTTAACTGGACACACTTTGCACTTGCTTCTGACAAATTGCTATCTGCCTGGATTCAAGCTGATGCTTACTTGTGCTGAATTGCATGTTTGGTCTCTGGGGCTCTCACTTTTTCCCTTTGAGGCTATATTCTCAGTTCTGTTTTCCCTCTCTCTGTGTTCTTTAAAAGTATTACTTTTAAACTGTATGGGCTCTCTCAAACAGCACACTTGTTTATTCTAACTTGAACCTTCATTTTTTTATAAAAAAGGAAATTATACAAGCCCTGCAGCTGAACCCACTGCTTTTCAAACGCAAAAAGAAGTTTGAAAGAGGACAAGGTAACAATTGGTTTACTGTATTTAGTATACGTAGTTCGATCCAGTCTGTAATGATGTACTCACCAAGTTAATTGTTGATATATGAGGATAAAAAGTCCAGGGAGGGTGAAGCAAAGGTCAGCAGTGCATGGTGTGTTGCAGAGTTAAAAGCAAGACTCTGCATAGTTATTTAAGAATCAGATGAGGTTTTCTGTGTTTTGATTTAAGGTAGGGACAAATGCAGCTAAAAAGGGAGTGGGTAGGAATCAGTAAGGTAAACAAACAAAAGCAAAGCGTTAAAATTGTATTTCATCAATTCAGCATTGCACTCCTTTAACACTGTCTCAACTCACGATGGACCGTGTAAGAAAATAAAAATCAATGCAGCTGAACAAGAAAAAGAGAAGTGAACTCTGACAAGTGAGTCTGATGGAGCCAGCCACAAAGCGCAGTGAACCAAGAAACCTGTGCTTCAGTTTGTCCATCATGTGGACTCCTATAGAAATGGATGGTGGAAATGGAATGTATTTGTAAGATGGAGATGTATTGTAACTGTGCCTTCAGTGAGCAGGTATGGAAGGGATGGTTGTTCAGGGGGAATGAGGGACACACTGTATATGCTGAAGCGGAAAGATCCTCTGACTAGGCATGGTGGGAATAACCATAGACTATTCGAGGATAGATGGATGCAAGAATGCATAGAAAATTGTGTTAATGACATGTAGATGCACAGAGAGTCAGACAGTCAAGTTATTATCCAGCCTAGTTGGATAACAATAAACCTTAGTTTATTGTTTATAGACTAACTTCCCAGTTAAACTTTGACCTGCTGTATTCCATGTACTGAGGTTTATTACAGGTATTTCACATATGCACACTTTCCACTTTTCCTCCAAATGAAGCCGATGACACTGTTTTTTTCTTGTTGCAGTGTTTAGGGGTCAAGGATGAAGAATGCCTTTATCATCCCTGAGGGCCAATTTGTAGTGCAGACAGCAGTATACACACAACCTCCACAGGACAAAAATACATGTTAAGAACACGTGTTCCCAGACCAGTAAAATGTTATCATAAGCAGCAAAAGAATAAGTTCTCTCTCTGCCCCCCCTTCCTGTCATATCTTCAGCTGTTCTATCTGAATAAAGAAAAGGCAAAAAGCCCCAAAATAATAATAATAATAATAATACTATACTACTATAAAAAATGTTCATTTTGTATCAATGTCCTTTTTGCTTCTAATAGCCAATTGTGCCTTCATCTCCTGCAAACTGCAATTAACTGAGTCAGAGGCTGAGGGTTAGAGTTAATGGAAATGTATTGCACCCAGAGAATAACTATAAGTGCTCTGTGCTCAAATGTGACAAAATAAAAATGGACGATGGCATTTTACAAATGAGTGCACAGTCACTTGAAGGTGTTGGATCTCTTGCACTCTTGCGATCGACTCCTTATGCCTTAACTCAGACTGTCCACTTGGCCCTCTGTTTTAACCAGTTCGAACAGCAGAAAACAGAGCAAACTCTTTGTCTGTCCTCTACAAAGGCATGCTGCTTCGATTCACTGTTTTCCTGACGACTTGGAGAAAGTTGCAAAAGTCTCTAACTGAAAGGCAACACTGGCACATATACCTGTCCACCACATATACTGTATATCCTGAAACAACACAGATACAGACCTCACATATGAGCATATATCTCAGTGAATCAATCATAAACATATTCACAAACACGCTCTGAGAATACATCATTTTACACACAGAAATATTGTCCAGTCATGAATACTGTATACTTAAGCAAACTGGCTCAGAGATATGCACACAGATGCATGGATCCCTCAGATTAACTCTACGGCTCAAGCACATAAATCCACGCTGAAATACATGACCACATACTATATTACACACACTCACACACACACACACACACGTCAGCTCATTTCTCAGTGAATGTCGACCATGGAGGGTGTCACAGATGTCAGCAGTGACTGTCACGCCCCAGGGGATTCTGGGAATGGAGAGATGAATTAAAAAAGAAAGTTGGAGGAGTCTGCTTTTTGCAGAGGAGAAGAAGATGTGAGTACAAGCCAAAGAGTAGAAGGTGGATATGAAGGCGAGGGAGGAACAATCAATTCTCTGACATCTCTAAATGTGCACTTGATGATGCATACCTAAACAGGCCTGAAATGGTCCGCAGGGAGAGAGGAAGGGAGTGAAAGAGGTGAATGTGAAAAGGGGGGGGGGGGGGGGGGGGTGGAATTCAGGGTTAAAGTGAGAGTCTAGATTAATGAAGAGAAATTGGGAGGGAAGGAGATAAAGGAGGCACTAAGTTGGAGAGACTGTTACGTCCCTTCATTTGGGCCTTAAACAGCAGTTGGTCCTCCGAGGACTTTGCTCTAAACGAAGCAGTCAGCCTTGCAGGTTGCTCTTATGTCCGCAGACAATGAGGGGAGTGAAAGAGAGAGTGGGGTGAGGAGGTGGATACTGATGAGGAGGAGGTGAAGGAGCGGCCAGAGATTGTCCGTGAGACCTGTGAGTGCTCTCACCCTCAACACAGTTCATTTACTCCAAAGCCTCGACAAAGCTTCCGGTTGCCCTGTGTAAAAGTGAGATAAGAAACTCTGACTCAGCCTATTTTTCCTAAGATTATCTTTAAGGCCTTTCCTACTTTCTAGAGAGATAAACAGTAAGGCGGAGGCATAGGGTGATACAATATAATTCTTTATCAAAAATGATTAAAAACACACCTAAAAAAGAAGACAAATTAAGGAAAAACTAATAAAGTAGCTCCTTAAATGAGATTGCAATGTATCATCAACTTTCTTTAACAAGTAAGCTCAATTTTATCGAATAATGAAGGCAGTAATAATGTACTACTCTTTAATACTTGATGATATGCAAATGTGCTGATTGGAGAAGCCATGGAAGTAGTTTGACCTCAAAGGGTCAATTCCATTAGAAAATAAGTGCAAGCATTGAGAATTCTCACCCACATACACAATTCTTATCTCTGAAAATCTGAAAATTAAGCGTAATGTAGCACAATTACATCTTGAAACATCTCCTATGACCCGAAACGGATTAGTGGGATGCAGATCTACTCTTAAGATCTGAAGAAGCATAAGACAAAAGACCTTTTCAAACATTCAGCTCTGTTAAAGTAATGACAGCTTGACATGCTGGCCTCATTTTTGAATAATCCCTCCAGAGTCGGTCTGTAAAACTTGGGACAGCAATCTTACAAGGTCAGACCTAATAACAACTACATAACACATGTCATAATTAAATGCAGGCACTTTAATGTAAAGGATGCAGCCTGTTTAAGGTTAACTAGTAACCACACATAGTACTTTCTGATGCACTATATAAACAGTCATTTAACATGTGACTTACAATGAATTACATGTCCAGGTGTCTGATGATGGAGAGTTTAACTGATGAAGCTCATAATACATTATTACTATTTATACGCTCTTGATTCAGTTTAGCAACTTATCTACCAACTACTGACCTAGCATAGACAAGACAAGACAAGACAACTTTATTTGTATAGCCCATTTTGACAAGCAGTTTGTCTCAAAGGACAACATCCTCTGCCCTTCGACCCTCACATTGACTAAGGAAAAACTCCCAGAAAAACCTTTAACAGGAAAAAATGGAAGAAACCTCAGGGTGAACAACAGAGGAGAGATCCCTCACCCATGACAGGCAGGAAAGCAGTTAACAACATGAGAACAACATTACTAAAAAGACAAGTAAAACAAAATCGCAACTCATAAAAATTTTACATTTTCGTGTCATTCATCCATTCAGTTTCACTTTCCATACCACCTCAATATGATTTTAACATTTCACAAGACTGAAATTATAATAATGAAATTATAATGAAATGCTGTATGGTGAAATGCTGAGGAAACCCCAAGCAGGACCCGGCCCGCAAGGGAGAACCACCACGCCTATAGTCGGTGCACAGAAGAATGACAGGCAGATGTCAACAACAGATTTTTTTAAATTCATGAAAATGCTTTACATTTTACTTACCATCAATAATGAAACATTATGATAAAGTATGCATTTTTACAATTGCATCAATGTGCACTTTACTGTACTTAACACAGTGATAACTTATGATACTGCATGGACTCTTACAATACTATTACAATGTGCTAAAAGCCCAATCAGTCAACCTTTTTGTTTATAACTAGTCAAAAACACCCATGAGACCAATTAAGAGTCACATGTACAGTCTTTTGATTGTTGCTATAGTACATCGGAAAGCATGATGTGTGTTTTTTGAGTGTAGTTATAAGCATTACAAATGTTTTATATGAATACAGCCACCAATGACATCAGAGCAGCAGTGTAGTGTGACAGAAACAAAGAGGGAATGGTTTGGCATGAAGTTAGATTTGAAAAAAGAAAACAACTTTATAAACAGAGGGCATGACAGTGACAGAGTTATTAAACTAGGGCTGCTTCTAATAATTATTATCATTATAATTACTGACTAATCCATTGATTATTCTCAGAAAACTACCTGGAATTCATGTGTAAATATAGATCAAGTATGCATTGTACTAGATTCAGTTTAATCTGTGTTGTGAACTGTGTTGATGTGTTCATCACTTCAGTGTTGCAGCTAGTAGAGCTTTATATACAACTGGATAGTTAAATGTATAATAATAGAACTTAATTTATTAGTTGTATTTAATAATCTGAATCTGAAAGGTAAGTAGATAGAAGTATAATACAGCAAAAAACTGAAGTACCTCAGAATTGCAGGTGTACAATGTGTGAGTAAATGCAGGTAGTTTCTTTCCACCACTGGCCAGTTTCAAGAGAAGATGATACTGAACAGAAACCTGCATAAAGACCCTGAGGCAGCTGTCACACTGAGAGAAGTTTCCTAGCAACACCTGAACATTAGAAGTTGTTGTGCTGAAACATGCCAGTAAAAATCCTAACATCTATACCACCTCTCAGTGAAGTGGTGATGATTATGACAACATGGTGAACTGAATTTCCTCTTAAGTTTGTTTATTTTAGTTGATGTGGTGTCAGTTAAACTCCATTTCCATTCAAATTAAGGCATTAAAGTTCTTAAATCAATAACTGTTTGGGTAATGTTATACATGCTGCAATGGTCATGCTATACATAGAGTCATTACATAAAAGAGTTCAATATAATTTCCAAGGATAAATAGACAGAGCCAGTGATGTTAAAGATTTCATGCAGTAAAAGTGCTAAACCAAGGTTCAGTGAAAAAGTGTAAAAATCATTTGATCTAGTTGGTAATAATCTGCAATATGTAATACGCTATGCGGTGTCAGGGTCTTTAATAATTTGCCTTTAGTTTCAGATAGAGATTTCTATTCAAATGTGCTGTATTGTTAAAGTTAGTATAATTAGTTTATTTATGTGTTTTTTCTCTGAGAGAAAGAAAACACACCATAGTTACAGTCAGTGAATATATGACATCTCATACTGAACTATTATCTTTCTTCTAACAAATAAACTGCTGATTGCTAATATTTTCTGTCAGTATTGTAGATCTCAAATGCCTATGCCTTCTTGGTAGTAAGGTAAAACAGTCTCCTCTGGCCTCTGTGTTGATCAATCATATTATAAATGTAAGATATAGTGATGCAAAACATTGCATCAGGTCCATCCTATCAAAGTTTGACAACAGTGATATGTTGTCAAACTGATATTTTACTAAATGCTGACATGAGGTCCATGTTGAGTAAAGCTGTTGAGCAGGTTCAGATGAGCCTCAAAGTATTCTGTTTTACAGCCTCAACATTCTTTACATTACTGTGTCATTAAGAATAAGGTTTACCTCAGAATTGTATAAATATAAGGGTGAAAAGCATGCATGATTTACGAGGACTGTTGCTGCTCTGCTCCCCTGTTCCTCACAAGCTCCTAGCTTTACACCATACTGTATGGGGTGGTACTTACATAATGCAGCATTTGGGGATTGATAAGAAAAGTAATCTTATAGAATACAGAACAAAATAACTGCATAATAATCAGGTTTCTATACACAATGCAACTGCCAATTTTGAAATTTGTGCCACATGCAGAAATTTGAGCCAAGCAAAATGTATGGCACACTAGATCTGTTCACAACACAGTGCATTACTTTTCCAGAGGAGATGAAAGCACTATGGGAAAAAAGCAAAAGAACAAACTGCTCCTGCATGTTGGACAGAGTAAACAACTTCTATAACTCATGTTACAGAAAGACAAAGGTGTCTGCTCATGATATTTTGCACACTTTTCAGAGTATTTACTTGCCACAAAACAGGATTAATCCAAACTGTCTGTTATTCAATGTTATAAATTGAGACTCCAGCAGTGTTTGTGTCTAGTAAGACCTGCATAACTTCCCACATAGCTAAAGTCTGGGTTGGACATAAATGCCACAGCAACACAAAGTTCTCAAGGGTCTCAAGAGCACTCTATATTTATAGAAGTCTAATGAAATATTTTTTTTTTTCCCATAGCAGCAACTGAGGTAAGACCACAACACTGCAGTCATGCAACAGTAGGAGCAGTAAATCAGGATGTGACATACAGAGCAGTAAGATAGTGAACTCAACACTAATGAACAAAAGTTTTGAAGAGACACTTACAGAGCATATTCAGAGTTACGCACTTGTCATGCCATCATCACTCTGCTGTCTCACCGGAGGACAATGTCTTGAAAGGCCACCCCTCATCTGCGTAAAAACTGACCCTCGGGCACCTCAGTGCCCAGTCGCATTGTTCAATTAGCAGTGAGCAATCCATCACGCTGCTGTGTATGTACTTGGGCCCTTTCTGGTTGGACTTGGTCAATGCCACAAAAGGTATGCCATGTTATGTCTTCAGCCATATTTATGCAACACTTTGTGGACTTTCCAAAGACTCTCCACTCTGCAGTTACTGTGAAATGCCAGAAGCATTTTTGTCAACTTGACTCACCTCGTGTTAAAAGGACAATGAATAGTTATGTCATTAAGCTTTTTCATATAAAACATAATGAAATGAAATAGGGCAACAAGTCAAGAATGACATGAATGTGACTCAAGTCGATACTGCCTATTCATTTCTCTAATCACTTTTAAATGTCAGTGTCATAATTTGAGTACGCCACAGTCTGCATTGGAAAGGCTTCGTCTTCTAAAAGACTGATGGTCTCCAGACTTCACTAGAGTAATCGGTGGGTGGAAAAGATTGTCCAGGATAAGCTGGGATCTCTTGATCACAATCTGCACCTGGCACTGCTCACGACCATGGATGTTCACCTGTGCTGTTGTCCAGCAGTGACCCTCTTCTCTCATGTGCACTGGGACAAACACCCCACAGTCAGTGCATCTCTGTCCATACATGTCCTGTCATGTTTGAATAAAGTTTTAACAGAATTTACATATGGGGTGCTTTTACAGGCTAACAATGTGACAACCCGATGGCTAATTTGATCCAAAATCCAGCTGAATAAGCATGGCAGCACAGTCACCTGACATGCCTTGCAATAGGCTGTCCTCAGGGGAGCCTGTACATTTATCAGAGGTAGTTCATCTCAAGAATACTGACCCAAAAGAAAAATTGCTCACCTCAAATATCTCACTAATAGTTCCTGATACATATTTTATAACACGATGTTTTGCAGACAATTAAGTGGTTGTGATTAAGAAACTACAATGATAAAAGAGAGCAAAAGCGCCTAAGAATCAGATTCAGAAGGTGTGGTTTCAGACAAAGACTCTTAAATCGGCTTGATAACCTGTGAGGCATCTTGGAGGAGGTTTGCAACAGGTGTGCTGGTGTTGCTGCTATTTTAAAGCCTGTTCAAAAACACAGTGAACATCAGCAATACATGTCTACATTTTTGTCATCTAAAGGGAGTGAAAGCACTACTGTTCAGTTTATTTATCCAAAGGGTACTTGTTTTGCTGCAGTTGTAGTACAAATAGTGCAATTATAAAGAGTGTAAATATAAAATGTCATGAAGGATCATAATAATATAAACTGGACCAAACCAAGTTTCACCTTTAAGGAAGGTTCAAAGGTAAATAACCTCAGGTCTGGATGAGGGCATGAAGCAGCTGAAGGATGCACAAGCAGATAATGACAAACCAACAACTATGATATTAGCGAGAGGAACCTCAAGGACACGATCATGGCCTCCAGACTGAGGCTGGACAGGATGAAAGGGGTAGTCAAGAGCAATTATCAGCATTTTTGCCGTTGCTTAGATGTCTCCCTATGAGCACTGCAGGGGAACACAGAGCTTCAAGCTGAGTGTGTTAAATCTGTTGTAGACATGTAATTTATTTGATTATACCCCCCCCGACACACACACACACACACACACACACACACTACCCACACCCCCTAAAAGTCACTACAGTAGTCTTAGTAGATCAGACCTTTTATAATTTCTGCGACACTTCCTACATGGTACAAGTCTGTTTTGGAACTCTGAGGTTAATTAGTTGCACATCATGTGATTGTCCCTCTTGATGTTGCCTCCCTACGCAGCCCTTGTTTGGTCAGCTGCGTTTTGGATCAGTTGTAATTACCCTAAGGCATGCTGGATCCTCTGAATGGTATTTTTTTCACTTGGTTCATTTACTTCATTCTGCATCCTATGAACAGTATGTACATCAAATTCTTCCACTTCTGCCTCTAAGTTTCTGTAACTTAACTGTGTCACATCTCCCCAGCTTTAGCAATGGTGACAGCCTAGAATTCTTAGACTTTTTAACTTCCTCTACTCTGAAAAAATAAAGTATGATGAAGGATGTTAACTGTTTCCTCCGGCCGTCTGAGTGGAAGGAAAAGCTGCGACTGTCTTCACTGCAGAAAGGCTATGCTCTGTGTCTCGGCTCCTGCCGGAGACTCTGAAATATTCATGGTATAAATATTGCAAGGCTCTGCGTCTAATAAAAGCGCTGGTCTTTATTAACGAGGTGACTGAGGGATCCATTGATCAAGCTTTCTGTTTTATGTCATGAAGATTCTCTCCTCCGCCACTTCTCTCTTTGTCTCACATTTCCACTCTTTGTACGACTCTCTCTCTCTCACACTGAATGACCCTCTCTTTAATACACATATTTAGTGACTCTTATAAAAGCTTTCTCTCTCCAGACGTACTTGCTGCTTTACGCGTCGTCTGTTTATTAGCAGATGACCCTCTGTCTTTGTGTGTCTCTCAGTCTTTTCATGTTTCTCTCGCCAGGCACTCTCGTTTGTCGTTTTCTCTCTTGGCTGCTTCGGCGGCAGTGCTGGTCTGGTTTTAACAGCAGCCCAATTAGCCAGCCTGTCTGAAGGGGAGCTGGAAGTTTTTGAGGAGCACTTAACATCAGGTTTCAGTGACATAGAGAGACAGGGACACGCTTGATGAGGATGAGCTTGCTGCTCAGAATGTCTGTAAGCTCATTTTACTGCTGTAATGGTGAGTCAAAAGGAAGATGGACTATGCCCTCCACAAAAAAGACCTGTCCTACAAAGTGTGGTACACAACTGAGATTAAGTCAGCATCGCTCCCTTTTTTCTATCTAATACGTGTTTTAATTGTAGCCTTTTTTCAATCATTCAAATTTGACATATATATATATTACATACCGGTAATCATATACCTAAGAGTATATGTGTTAGCTCTAATAGAGGTCCAATAATCACCATTTTCATAGAGAAAACCTTTACAGGAGTTGTGCGATTATTGCTGACTGAGTTTGACGTTCACAAACAGCGATATTTACTGCAGGGGTGTTGGTAGTGCAAGGTTAAATAAATTGTTAATGTGCGCATATAAAGATTCTTTTGAAATACTGATCTTTTGTTTTGCTTTCAGATAGTGAATCTCTTTGTAGTACTACACTTTGTAGCTTTTACTTTCTATATAAATGCACAATAAACATACACAAGTGAAATAAAGTACATTTACAGAAGAGGCACAGTGACAGCCAAGAGCGTAGGTTTCAGACACTCTTTAATTAACCACTTTTGAACGGAGAATCACCATCTTAACATTTCTAACAATCTTGAATCTCGCTACTAATGTATCACCAAATAATTATTCAGCCTCACCTCAGACCCTGCCTCTCCTCCTCTGTCCGAACTGCCTCTCACACATTACCAAGAACAAGAAACCCAAGTTATTGCCCGTGCCGACAACAGACAACAATGTGCCCCTTAAATCAGGATGTGGATTGCCACGTTGCCTTAACAGATGGGTTGAAATGATGTGGAGTGTGTGGATTGCATGTGTAGTTTGTGTTTCATAGACAATCTGGCAAATTGGATGACGTCAGATGTCAGAGTATGTATATGGAAATTACTGTTTTTTCATAGTAAAGTTTGAGGGCCATGCAAATTACAGGAATTTCCCTGGAAAAATACAAGAAATGGAATTGCACTGGGAGATGGTCTTGAGTTAGAATAGAAACCAGGGAAAAGTATTAGCAAGTCTGGGGCTATTTTTTCACTCCATTGCCTCACTTCCTCCTTCTCTTCCTCTTCCCTCCTTTCCTTCTCTCTCACTTCCTGCTTCATCATCATCCCAACAGATTGTGTGTCTCAGACATTTTGTCGCCCCACAGTCGTCTGTCAGTGACAAATTACCCTCATCAAGTTTAATCCGAAGTATTCATTATGAGCTTCCTCCAAGTTTGAAGCGTCTGTCTGTCATTTTGTTGCTAACGAGAAGGGCTGGCAAATGGGTGGGCAGAGGAGGTTGCAAGGGTCAGAAAATCCGTTGCCATATAGACCTTTGCATCATTACAGTAATACTCACCCAAACACACATTCATATAAACTACCTCCAGCTATGTTTTCTTATTCAAACATTTTCCTCATGCCTTTTTTGTTTTCTTTTACACAGCTCTTTAATTCAAGTAACTTTTGTAAGCCTAGCTTTACTGTAGAAAAAACGTAATGTTTAAAGCTATGTATGTAACCCAGTACAATTGCATTTGTTTTCCAAAAAGCATATTTGGCAGAAAATGATTTTCAATACACAAACATGACATCCACTGAAAATATAAAAGTCCATATATTATGTTCTTTTCAAGAACAGCACAGGAACAGTCTTATTTGCTGTGTCGAATTCATTAATCTCAGGTGATCATTAATATAGGGACCATTTGGATACAGGTGTCCTCAGCAGCTCAGGTGTTCCATATTATAGTCACCAACAAGCTATGAATGTCTTGACTTGGCTTAGGTCTTTGGAACATGAGATAAATGGCATACATTAAGATGACAACAAGAGAGCTGTCTTTGAAGCACTCAATTGGAAGGTTTCAAATACAATTAGAGACTTTGTAGAACAGTTGGACTTACAAAAATCAGTCATATTCAAAATGAAGAAACTGCTGGAAGTGTAGTCAGCAATGTCCAGGAATCCAATGAAGATGGCAACTAGCGATGAAAGAAAAAACATTACAGTAGCACATTAAAAAATAGAATCTGCCAAAGAAATCTGAGTCTTCAGATTCCAAGAGTGAAGCAGTCATAATTCATCATTGGAAGAGGATTAATACAGGAGAGGTACAAAGATACACCACAGGACGCAGGCCTTTCATCTGCAGAGGAAACAGCAGCAGATCTCCTCACCTGTGAAGCATCTGGGAGGTAGCATCAATGATTGCGGCATGCATGGCTGCCTCTGGACCCACTGGCTCAGTGGATTCGACTGATGTTACTGATAATAGCAGCCAAATGAACTCTGAAGCATACAGAAAGATCTTGTCTGCTCTGTCACATATAATTAAGGAGTCTGTTGGGAAGAAAAGGTGGAAAATGCAGGCCAAGTTAATTTGATAGATTAAAGATCCATTCAGTGAGTGGCTGTGTTTCTCTTTTTCTACACATAATCACAGCAAATGTTCAATCAGAAAATAACTGTCTCCAGTTACTTAATATGTAGTGGACTGTATAAACCTTTGATTTGATCTCTTTGCACACATACATGACCACTCAAGTTAAGTCAAACAACTTTGGGAAGGAACATTACTTGATTCACTCTTCATTCTTTCACTTGTTTGTCATTCCTGGGCACACTCTACTACTAGTGGCCATTTTCCGTCATTGCTTCTGCTAAGTAGCTCTGACCCGGTTCCACTGAATCACTGCAGTCAGCTGGTGGCTCAGCTTCTCCCATTTTAGTAACTGCAGGAGCAATATATTCTGATAAAAGCATTAAAAGCACAAATGTATACCAATGATTGAGCCAAGGGTTCAACTCAGGAACTTTCTTTTTCATGTCTTGTCAAAACTCCGCTCACTGAGGCATGAGACTATCATTTCTCATGATCTTAATCTTTTTATTGTACTCACAAAGCCAGTGTAAAGCATTTATCACTTTACAAAGTGACATTAGCTTTTCCATGCAGAAGCCTGGTGACTTATGACTACTCACAGGGCTAGTTGGTGCTGCTTCTGGTGAACTGCTAACTAGCAAGCCTTCCCACCTACGCTAGCACTAGTAAGATACATCACTGAACACCAATTGTATGATTATGGTGATAGAACAGTAACATCAAAGCTGAAACAAAATCCAGGTCATGCACATCATACTCTCAGAATACAAGTTCGAAAGAAGTGAGCTGGCTGCAGGGCCTTTTCCTATCATTCCTCTAGAACAACCTCGCTGTTGACATCAGATACTCTGCCTGCATTGTGGTCTTTACATCTAAACTTAAAACAAATTTTTCCAGTTTAACTGTTTTTTATTAGTGCTCTATACTTTGTTTAGCTCCACTCTTGCATCTGTTACCATTAGCTTTTTGGTGGTTCAGTCTCAGTCTCAATGAATCTCTTGATACTCCAGTATTCACAGCTCATGTTTGAAGTGTAAACTTCTGGTAAATATTTCTCTAACATCTGTTGTTTTTTGTTTCTGTTTTACTCAAATATCAAGCTGTATGTCTCTCTCTCTCTCTCTCTCTCTCTCTCTCTCTCTCTCAATCCCATCTCCCTAGTTTTCTCCTCCTCCTTTTACTCAGGTTCCCCTCTGGACAATCAACCGCCTGGGAATGTCTCTGTCTGTCGTTACCTCGTGCAGATGTTGGATCTTGATCAGCACTCCTTGGGGCCCCCTTTCTAGTCATCGCTCATTTATGTTGGTGTTTATGATAAAGAAATGTATATACTCTAATTTGTTTGCTGATGTTCTTTGTGTGGCCTGTCTTCTGTCAGGCCTCCATGGTGAATCCATAGATGCCATTTAGCAACAGTTCCACATCCTCCACATATATTTTCTAATCTTCTGGTGTTAAAAAAGTTGCCATTGTAATCTATAATTCTCTGATTATTATGGATATTATTATGGTCTGTGCATATGAAATCTACACAAGATGAGTTTTTCCTCAGTGGTTCTTCCTGAAATTTCTTATAGTTTTCCCCATGTTAAAAGGGCTTTGGGGGAGTTTTTATCACTCAAAATGAGTGTCTAAGGTCAGAGGGT
This sequence comes from Scatophagus argus, assembly GCF_020382885.2. Classification (NCBI taxonomy): domain Eukaryota; kingdom Metazoa; phylum Chordata; class Actinopteri; family Scatophagidae; genus Scatophagus; species Scatophagus argus. The sequence continues at coordinate 20,915,969 of NC_058496.1, read as the reverse complement.
GTTGACAATCTCAGGGCCTGCTTGGAAGGTCTCAGCCAACTTTTAGACCATTATGATGGCTAATTAAAGTTAATATAGATAATATAGTAATCGATAACATAGCAGCGTAAGACAGATGTGCAAATTTGTCAATACTGCACAGATGTTGTGGTAAGAACAACATGACAACGAGTTGTTGTGTGATAAGCTTCACAGATCTCAAGTGATAGGGGTAAATCTCCCAAGAAGGAAATGTTCTTTCCAACCCAAAGTGCATAATTACATGCACAACATGATTTATGAACATGCAGGCTCTGTTTAGCATAAACACCGGACTTTTCAGATATGTGTATAGCTACAACTACACTGTGTTCAGACAGTGCTTCGCCACGTGGAATCCTTTCATACACGCTCACAGGCACAGATGTCAAGACAGGCAGGCAGGCTGCAGTGAACACACAGGCAGCATGACGGACTCCTGCTGACAAACGTCTGTCTCCAAAAAAAGATTCACTCGTCCTCTGCAAGTAACCACAACACCATAATTAGAAGCTCATTTTTTTCTGACCCAGTACATTGTAAACAATGCACTGGCTAAAAAACAAAAGGTTTCAGTTATAAAATCTCTTTTCACACTTGCTCATAGAATGAACTAAAGATGAATCAGGAGCAGGTTCTGATGCCCTATAGGGTTAGAGACTTCCTGATCAATAAGCAACTCCGGAGCCACGCAAAGGCCTCGAGTAAGAAGTAGTTATATTCAGGTTTGATAATGATGGCAGTGTAGTAGGTAGCTGTGAATGGAAAATGCATCATCTTATAGTAAGAAAAAAAGCACATTAATCTTTGCTTCATTGTTTGGTCAGAGAATTATGTTAAACACTGCATCTGTCTGGGCTTCCTCTTTCTGTATAACCTGCTCAAGTGGAATATTCAGAGTTCAACTGCATTCAAAGTCCAATCAGGGATGTGTAGTAATGATATCTGTTGTTCACCGTTAGAGACATTGGAGACAACACATTTATATTGGAGAAACTCTCCAAACCAAACAAAAGGGATTAAACCTTCAATTCCCTGCACCAAATATATAATAGAATATGATATCTTGGGTTGATTGGTATGATTTGGTATATGGGGTGTGTTAGCACATATTTTTTCTGAAATGTTAATGTATTTTGAAACAAAACATGAAATATTTTCTAATGAATTTGTGTCAGAAAAGTGCACACAGGATAGGGGAAATGCTCATTGCATTGGCAAACATGTTAAACTCGAGTCTTTTATTGTATTTATAATATTTAGCTTTATTCCACAAATGACAATACATACAGTGGCTTGCAAAAGTACTCATACTCCTGGAACTTTTCCACATTTCACGTCACGACCACAAACATAAATAAATTTTATTGGCATTTTATGTGAGAGACCAACACAAAGCGGAACACAATTGTGAAGTAGAAAGAAAATTATACATGATTTCCAAATTTTTTTTACAAATCAAAAACTGAAAAGTGCGACGTGCAAAAGTATTCAGCCTCGCTGAGTCAATACTTTGTGAAGTCGTCTTTTGCTGCAATTACAGCTGCAAGCTTTCTGGGGTATGTCTCTACCAGCTTTGCACATCTACAGGCTGAAATTTTTGCCCATTCTTCTTTGCAAGACAGCTCAAGTTCAGTCGGGTTAGATGGAGAGCGTTTGTGAACAGCAGTTTTCAGATCTTGCCATAGGTTCTCGATTGGATTTAGGTCAGGGCTTTGACTGGGTGATTCACACATGCATATGTTTTGTTTTAAAATATTCTATTGTAGCTCTGGCTTTATGTTTAGGGTCGTTGTCCTGCTGGAAGGTGAACCTCCGCTCCAGTCTCAAGTCTTTGGCATACGCCAACAGGTTTTCTGATGACTGCCTTTTATTTGGCTCCATCCATCTTCCCATCAGCTCTGACCAGCACCCTTGGAGTATGATGCTGCCAAGACCATGTTTGACAGTGGGAGATGGTGTGTTCAGAGGGATGTGCAGTGTTAGTTTTCCACCACACATAGCGTTTTGCTTTTAGGCCAAAAAGTTTTTGGTTTCATCAGACCAGAGCACCTTCTTCCACATGTTTGCTGTGTCCTCCACATGACTTTTGGCAAACTGCAAACGGGACTTCTTATAGCTTTGCTTTTTTAACAATGGCTTTCTTCTTGCTACTCTTCCATAAAGGCCAGATTTGTGTAGTGCACGAATAACAGTTGTCCTGTGGACAGATTTCCCCACCTGAGCCGTGGATCTCTGCAGCTCCTCCAGAGTTACCGTGGGCCTCTTGGCTGCATCTCTGATCAGTGTTCTCTTTGTTCGGCCTGTAAGTTTAGGTGGTCGACAATGTCTTGGTAGGTGTGTAGTTGTGCCATACTCTTTCCATTTCCAGATGATGAATTGAACAGTGCTCTGTGAGATGTTCAAAGCTTGGGAAATCTTATTATAAACTAACCCTGCTTTAAACTTCTCCCTGACCTGTCTGCTGTGTTTCTTGAACTTTATGATGCTGTTTGCTCCCCAACGTTCTCTTAACTCTAACTGGCCTTCACAGAATAGCTATAGATTAGATTAGATTACACACAGGTGGACTCTATTTAATCATTAGGTCAACATTCGATCATTCAGCAATCATCAGGCAACTTCTTATGGCAATTGGAAAAAGAAAAGAGAGGGAAAAGAGGGCTGAATACTTTTGCATGCCGCACTTTTCAGTTTTTATTTGTAAAATAATTTGGAAATCATGTATAATTTTCTTTCTACTTCACAATTGTGTTCCGCTTTGTGGTTAGGTCTTTCACATAAAATGCCGATAAAACTAATTTATGTTTGTGGTTGTGACGTGACAAAATGTGGAAAAATTCCAAGGCTATGAGTACTTTTGCAAGTCACGGTATCTATTTAATTTGTGTGTCTGAAATAAGTGCAATGGGATAAGGATGTGATACTTGGATAAGTAGAACAGCAGTAAAGTGGAAGTACAGCAACATCGTTTTCATCTAAATGGCAATTTCACTGCATTTCTATTCCCATTCCTCTTGATCCACAAAATCAGTGTATTTACATTGTCTACTTCACATATACCTTTGTTGCCTAAGATAATTTTAATTACTCATTTTGAACTTTATTAAACTTTAACATCCAATGTCATTTTGTGACAGCTGGGCTCAGCATCTTTCATTGTAGTCAGTGTATTTCTCTGCAATATGATTTTTTTACATTTTTTTTTTTATTAGGGACTATGAATGGAGCGCTAGACAGTGAGAGAGACTGACAGACAGACAAAGAGAGAGAGAACAATATGGCATTTGGGGGCCCCATCGTGTTTCCCGAAACCTTGATAAAGTGCGAGGCTTGGCGTTTCGATACGGCTGTTAATTAGCTCTCTCTCCCTTGTGGGGTCTGCCTGATTGAGCGACTAATGGTTTACTTTAAAGTGCTGAATGAACAAATGTGTGTGTGCGTGTATCAAATAAATGTGCGCATGTGTTTCAAAGTGCTTTGTTTGTTTTTTGATTGGCTAATTTCCTAATGTGTGTGTATGTGCTGATGGGAGAGTCTGTGCGAGTGTGGAGTCTGTACTGTGCCTGTGTCAGCATTTCCAGCCTCTTGGCTGGGGTTGTTTCTCTAAGGTTATGATGGCCTGGGACTGGTGCAGCACACCTTGAGTGGAATAATCTTGTGTTTTCATTTAATTGCTTGGAATTAGATTAGTTGAGAATTTTCAGTGGTGTAAGTTGGGCTTGACTCACTATTCCACTGACAACATCCACAGCGACAGTCACTCAGATTAAACCTGTAAATCTGTGCCATTGGTGGTGCTAACACAGCTACTATGTTGTTTTGTTGGGTGCAAAATATATATATAGGTAGAAATATTTTCTAGCACTTGACCCGTGTTTGGTCTGCATGTATTTATATTAATCATTCCTAGTGGTGTCAACATCTGACAAAAGCTCTGTGCTTTTGTTCAATGAGTTCTAAAGTTACTGCAGTGATGTCATTTGAAGTATCTCAGGTGTCCTCCTCATCCACTCTGAGCAACTTCAAACATGTCAAGGCATATTGATTTTAGTCAAGTCAACACCTTTACTCTACCTATGAATAATCTAATAATGCTCTCATCTCGTCTCATAAGGATTAGTGATGAGATCTCTTTTGTCATGTTAATGACAAATATATTAATACAATATATTTATAATAGATTTTTTATGATTTATTTATTTATTATCCTATTTCAGCAAAACAGCAGACACCTCATGTTCAGTGTCTAAGTGTAACATTTCATAAGTCCATTCATACATTTTAATGACAGAACATCATCTTATTGTGTCACAAGCACAGGGGCGTGGAGTATTCTGCAAGGGTTAAAATATCACTGCAAACATTATAAAATGTTACTAAAATAGCATCACCAAGGAAACATACTCAAATCACGATAGCTATTTCCTAGCTGCAGTGAGATTATTATTATTATTATGAATATTATTATTTAAGCAGAAACAGTGATTCAAACATATTCAAATTACAGAGGTAGACCAAAGGTATACCATCTGGCTGAACTGAGTGGAGTTTTCTCTATTATAAATTCAGCCAGTGACTTTAGTTTTCTCTTTGTACAAACCAGCCTAGTGTCTCTTCCCATTAAACTGTCCTCTGCTCTTTAAGGGGACGAATTTATGTGCCTTATTCCTTCTCTTAATAATGTATTCATCGTTTCCTTCACATTGCTGCGCTGGGATTGGACCCGTCTCTCTGTTCTCCAAAAATTAGCTGGTCACACTCACATGAGCTAGAAACTGCTCTCATGCCGATTTTGAAGAAACTAGATGCCTCAGAGTCCTTGGGCGCATTGTGAAAGGACGCTCCTCCCCAGCTTCAGTCACAAAGAGCTTCTCAGTAATAGGCAGAGAAAGACTTCATACCTAACTTCTCTCCATCTCTCCTTCTCAGTCTCTTAAGCTGCCGTCACTCTGCCTTTCACTCTCCAGCTCCCTCACTTAACCTCCCTCTGCTCTCTCTCTTTGCCTGTCTCTCTTAACACCTTTCGCCCTCTCTATTAGCCTTGTTCTCACTGAAACAACTGCTACTTCTTTGTCTTTCCTGCTCTTTCTCTTTCAACCTTCCATCCTTTCCTTCCTTCTGCCTCATCACATAATCGTTGAAACAGAGAAGCTTTGCTAGAATCGACGCCACGGAAACACATGTGGGCATTTGGTTTCTGTCCTCTGGGCTTTTCAGTCTGTCTTGTTCTATCTGTCTCTTGTTTTTCTGTCTCTTTCTGGACTCCTTATAAAAAAATTTTATTCTGTCAACTGGAGACAGATCATCTTCATCACCTTGCTCTCTCCTCACGTACACCACCATCATTGTCTGTCTCCCTCGTCTTATGTCTGTTTCACCTTCCCAGCATCCTTTCTCCATCAAACGCACAACTGTTCTCTCTTTACCTCTGGGTTCATCTGTTTCCTTCAATTATTTCCTGACTGTTTTCATCGTCTGCTCCTCAGTGGTTCTTTCCTGTTCCTGCCATCTGTGGCCTCACTCTCCTCTCAGTCCTTTGGTCCACTATTTCTATTCACAGTGATTCATGTAGAGTATCATTTGACTGTACCGTTAGTACAGGATTGTATTTTACTGGTGGAGCTTTTGAGAGAGAGTCATGCAGGTTTGGCAGTTAAAGATACACTGAGCTGGTTTTACATGTTCGAGTCTGAGTAACCATCCATACTCTTCAGTCTGTGACAAACGATTATTGTGCAACAATTTTCATTCCAAAGTCACCAAATATTCTCTAAAAGCATATATTTTTGGAGCTTTGCTCACACAAAACAGATGATTTGAAAATGTCATCTTTAGGGAAATAAGCTTGTTCACTTTGCCAAGCTTTAGATAAGAAAATTGATACCACCACAGTGTCCTTTTGAGTGCTTGTGACATACAGAGACACTTATTTGGCCATAAAAACAATTGTTGAGGCATAATGGCCACTAGAGGCCATCAAGTTGCACTATTGCAGGTCAAGGCATATAAGTGTTTTCAGTCTCTCTCCTTTTAAACATGAATCTGACAAGTCCACTGACTTTCAAAAGTCTTTTATGCATCTTTAAACTTCATATATTTTTGTGTTTATTATTTTATAGTTATTTATTTTATATTTATATAAGGTTTTATTTTCTAACTATACAACAGTATCTAGATGCCTAGAATTACAGTGTATGCTTCATAGTTGTGTTCTGTGAAAAACTATAAACAAATTCTTTTCCTAATTGCAGTACTGTGTCATTTACTCTATTATTGCCTTATAAAATACACCCATGCTTGCATTTATATACTGTGATCATGATGTACTCATCATGCACTCAAACAAACTGTTAACACTGTTGGACTTTTATTTATCTGCTACCACTCAGGAAATCTAATTATTTGCTTTCCTTTTGCACTATCAATCATTTTGTGACAGTAGCTGTCACTTTTTTTCTCACAAATGGTAGAAATTGTGTTTGGAATGAAATCCATCACTGGCTTTCACCTCAGATGGGCTTATCATTCCTTTTCTTCCTCGTCTTGTTTATTTTCCCTCCTCTGTCCATTCAGGGCCTCAGGGCTGGTCCATTGGATTGTCAGGCAGCCAGGATCCGACGTGTCCGTCAAGGCTGAGTCAACCCGCCACTCACTAACTCACTCACTCACTCACTCACTCACTCACTCACTCAATCTGTTAGTCAGGCGGTGGGTCGGTCTTCCCTTCAGTCTCATCTCTGTGGAGATAAACATTAGCAGGGCGATAGCATGGAAAAACATTTCCCTTTTAGCCACTGCTCACAAATGAGCATATTAGTATTCCACACAGCGAGGCACTTTCCAGCACTCTCTAATCACTCGGCATCGCGCAGCTTCCAACCAATGCAGAAAATCAATGACATCATAGCCACATAATTGCAGGTTACCAGCAGCGGCACGAGCCTCCAGTGCCGTTGTGCATGCTTGTGTGTGAGAGAACGCTGGAGTACTCTTGTGTATGTGTATTTGTGCTCAATACTTGTACACAAGCATATGTTCATTATGTGTGTAAAACAGTGGAGATCATGGGATTCATCCCCCAGGCAGTTTGAGTGATACTTGCAGCCTGCATGTATGGCTCTCTGGTGAATACGAGTGCGCTGCTGAATGACTGTAAAGGTAGTGGAGAACAGAGTGCATTCTCACCCTCTTGGTCTCATGGGCTTCTTAATATCTGCGGGCAAACTCTGCACCATCTGCACTGCTCAGAACACAGAGCAGGAGGAGGAGGAGGAGGAGGAGGGTGGGAGGAGGACGAGAGAGAACATTCTCCTAGAGAGAGATAGTATTAGCTGCAATGCTGAGCAGTGACCTGCCACTCTGTTTCCAATTTCAAATTCAAATGCAGAACTCATCCTTGGGGAACCTCACCTTTCTCCCCACTTCTTTGTCTCTCTTTTCTCTCTCCCTCTCTCTCTCTCTCTCCTTGGCTTCCCTCTTCGATCACTCTTGCCTTTCCATCTCATCCCATCCTGTTCTCAAGTCGCTTTTTCAATTTCGAAACGCTTTGAAGCCAATGCCAGCCACGAGATCCCCTCCCCCCGAGACTGAACTCTGGGACTCTGTACCTTTGTTTTCTTCTATATATTTCTCCTTACTGTGTCATCAATCCTCCACATCTATCCCACCCCCCCCCCACCCCCCATCTGGCCCTGCCTATCTCGCTCCATTTCTTTTTCTACTGGATGTATTGTTCTTGCTTGAAAAACTGGTTTCTGGACAGGGGTGAAGTAAATCTTTTGTGACCTGGTATTCCCTGCTGGGCCTCTCCCTCTCTCTCCCTCTCCCTTTCTTTAGTTAAGCCTCTCTAGACCAACACAGGCACCAAGCTGTAACAAGATACAGATGGAATATAGTATAAACAGAAAAGTTCCCCTAGCAGAGAAAGGCCCTCAGATCCCCATACTCCCCCATCTCTGTGTTTTTGCCTAGCTCCACCCTCCCCTCATCCTTTCTTCTTGAACAACCAGGTTTTTGTTTCAGCAGCTTTGTAGTTTCCTCTAGGTTGAGTCACTGACCAGAGAGGGAGTGTTTGCGAGGTCCACTTGTCCTTGTACACTGTGTCTCAGAAAATGTTTTTCATGCAGTTTGTGTCCGTACAATTATCTCTGTATTTAGTGTTTTAGAATAGCAAGAAACACTTTATTGATTTGACACTTAACAGCTCTTTTGTGAGGCTTTGACACAAAATACATTCAAAGAAGACACTCTGACTCAAGCATCATGTAATAGTGCAGCCTAGATTCCAAGTGTTTACTATTTCAATGCTGATAAAGTAGGGTACATACTAGGGAGGTCACCAATCACAACTTTAAGTCAATATCAAATTTTGTAAAATATTAGTTCAAATTTAAGTGGATTTTTTAAATATTATCAGCAGAAACAGTAGATGCTGATTTGGTTTATGTGAATACGTCAGTCACAGCTGACTACTTACTTTGTCATTTTGTTTTGTGGACAAAAAGATTATGGTTTTCTACAACAGGAAGGCAAATGGCTGGACAATGCAGAAGGAAAGGAGTATAATTCATGGTGGCATTTAACACAGGGGACGACCACAAGCTGCTGTCTGAGATAAGACCCACCATAATAGCTCTTATCTCATCATAGTGACCATGTCATGTATTTGGACTAAACAGGTACAGGGTTATGTTTTCTTTTCCATAAGCAAGGCCCAAAATACAGAATAGTGACAGCATGTGTTTGAGATTTGTGCGGGTAATAAAACCCCTCACTGCCTGACTGATCTACTAATGACTTCCTATCCAATATACCACACCTATTTGCTTTAATCTCCAACTTGGATGGGTGCCTACCCTCCTATGATCACCTTAAACAATCCTAATGTCAGACATTTATTGCCAGATTAGTTTTTAAATGTGCACCAGGTGAAAGATTAAATAAAAACGAATTAAGATATCAGAAAACCTAAAAATCTAAAAACAAGATAATCTGAAACAGTTCACAGCCATTCTAGTGGCTCTGTGAGCCAGTACTTGGGCACAGCAGTACTGTCAGCCAAATTATAACTTCATTATGCTAATATATTCACATGTTTGGCAGGTATTTACTATTTCAGTTTAGCACAATAACAATTTGCTATTTAGCACTAGGGATGTCCTGATTTTTTTGGCCCTGATCTCAATCCAAGTCCTTAAATATTACATATTTCTGACATATCATGATCAGTCTAATTTTAAACTTATATTTATGAAATGTTGCTTAAATATGTATTGGATGGATTGAACTGAACTCTAAGGGCTACTTTCAAATACTGAGGTCCTGATTCAAAAATATTACATTTATGAGCTTAAATTATTGATAAGATATAAGTTGAAATTTAACTTTGAGAATGCCAGCCCTGAAACCGACATGGTGCAGTCTGCTAGAGACGATGCATCACTCTGTTGGATTTGAAAAAAAATGTTCAATCCATTTGTGATTGTACACTCATCCAGTTTGACACGGGGGGTGGGCGGGGGGTGGGCTGTAATTTCTGATGTAAGTTCTGATGAATGTTTTACAGGTTTTTACAGCTGATTTCACATGCTGTCAGTAGTTATGCACAGTTATGTTCTCTAAATGTGTGGTGGAGCTGTTCCATATGTCCTGTGCATGCCACTGTCAAACTGATTCTTCACAAATGTTTGTTACACTAATCAGACACTGAAAGGCCACTGCCCTTACTGAAGCTATAAAATAAATGTGTGAAGCAGAAGTACACATTGGTCTGCTGCCCATTCAGCAGTGCATTCAGAAATACTTTACAACTATAAAGCCATTGATGGGGCTTCATACCTCCTTCACACAGTATCCAATCCAATTAAGGGAAGAATGAGAGGGCCTGATCAGTGATGAATTGTATTTGTAATTGTATTTATTACTTGTTAGAAGTTGCAGTGGTGGACAGTTGTTTGGTAACACATTACCTGACTTATTAAATAAAATAATATTACCAAAATCCTCTTCATAATGTGTAATCATTAGTGATGAGTAACGTTACTTTTATAACATGTTACCACCAACACTGTTTGGCAGTCAAAGTAACAGGGTCAACCCAGGTCAGCTGGACTGGGTCTGCAATCATCGTCCAGAAAAGTCTTGAAAAGGAATGGAGAAAATAATTTCATGATTTTGCCTTTTTAAGATAATTTAACAAAATCGTTAAAGAGAGACTGAGAGAGGCAGAGGGAGGCAGAGAGAGCGTGAGCAAAAGAGAGAAACAGGAAGGTCATATGGTGTGTGTGGGCAAGCTATACAAAGTGAGCGTAGGCTCCGCAGAGAAGGAATCTGAAACTTTATTTGCTAATTACGTAATGAAAATTTGTACAATTTCTGTCAGTGTTACAAGAGACCTCAATCTGCAGTGAAGATGGTTTGGTAGAAGTGTCTTCACTGCAGATTGAGGTCTCTTGTAACACTGACAGCAACAAATTGAAGTTATTGTCATAGAAGCAAAAGAAAGAAAAGATAATGAACAATAGTGGTGCTATTACAAAATAATTGCTTTTTTGTTAATTTTTAAAACATTATTTTAAAAATGAGTCAAATGTAACAAAGTATTGTTTTTGCAAAACCATTGTTGCTGTATAAACTCCTTCGTATCTCACTGAACTTACGTGAAATGTCACAAAATAATATAAATATCGTTCCTGAAATCAAAAATACTGAATGAAGTATAGAAATGACGAACACAGACATCAGTGTCAGTCCTTACTCCTGTTCTCTGTCTGTCGCTGTCAGTTTGCAAGAATTTACCAAAGAAAAAGTTTGTTTGACAGCAACAGATGCTTTATCTGTTTTGATTAAGTGCCCTTAGTGGCTTTATTGCACTTACAGTAATAAGCAAGTAAAACCTTATTTTTAGCTTCACCTGGTCCACTGTGTGTGTAAAACAGAGACAGAGAGAGGTGGCCCCACCCCTCACACACACACCAGGTTCTCCAGGAAATCACTGCACAAATGTCTTAATCTTATAGCACATTATAACTGTGGTGAGATATGAGGGGTAACACGACTTTTATGTATCCTAAATATACAGGAAATATTTTCTTGATTTCTTTAATACCGAAATCAGAATCAATAGAGATACTGGTGTTTAATAATTTAGTCCAGTCCCTCTGAGTAATAACTTAAGTAAGTATTACTATATTGTTGGCCACATGCAGTACAAACAGGGTTAAATTATTGAAATAGTTTTGTAGTATATGTCCCTCTTCACACTGTGTTTGCTGTGTCCAGTCCATTCTCCAGCCAGTCAGCAGACCAGAGCAACAGGAAGAGCACCCCTCCCTTGTGTTGGGGTAATTGTGTTTTTGTATAAGCTGTCCGGCTGCATTACAGTAGCCACGACCCAGTGTCTACCTTGTTCTCATCACTCCGGCTACTGGGGCTTGACAAAGTTGGCAGCAAACACTACTTCATTGTTGCTATGCTGTTTCCAGGCCTCCTCATGAACTGGAGCTGAAATTACACCAGGTGTAACCTGGAGATCAGCAATATTCTCATGAGCCTGTTTTAGTAGAGACGTACTGCTGGAGTGGAGAGGAAGAAGACAGAGGACATTGGATGAATGATTAGATCACGACAGAGTGGGTGTTATGTCTTTCTGTGTTCCTGTACAGATATGAGACAGGCAAGGAGGTGGCAGACAGGCAGTTTGAAACCAAGGACAGCCAGATATGGAAGCAGACAGACAAACAGAAAGGCAGTGAGGAAGATGGCAGCAAACAAAGAGACAGGGTGAGAGAAAGATGAACCAAGACCAACAAAGACTCCGATAGTCAGAAGAAAAATGAAAGAAAAATGACAGTGAGGGAGACAGAGACTTGAAAACCAGACACACAAGTAGGTGAAAAGGTAGGTGGCAGACCGACAGACAGACAGACAAAGAAGCTAATCTAATACATCCAGTGGGCCTTGTATAAGAATGTGCTGATATAAAGCTTAGCTGGAGGAGGATTTTCTCCCTTTAGTTTGGCTTTTCTGCTAAGTAGCATAGTGATACAATCAGCCACTGTACTGTGCGTACATATGGAATTCCATTAACCTTTCTGGCTCTGTTGGTTAAATGTCAGCACGGTGCATGAAACTGAATTGGTCATTGATTCAGAAGCACGATGATTCTCCTACACCGTTGGAGACAAGTACAATACAGCCAGACTGAATCTGTGTTCTTCACTGGTAACAAACTGCACAATAAATAAGCTGTTTTTCAGGGAACAGCTGTGTTTTATTTTCTCTATAGAGAAACAAAGTTTACTCAGCTTGTCGAAAAGAAGTTTACCACCCTTTTAGCTGAAAATAATCGTCATAATTAGTTTAGTGGTTTCAAATTTTGTACGAAGCTACTTTTACAATACTCAAGGGTTTTGCTGCTTTGGCCTTACTTGTTCTGCTATAACCAGCAGCTTGTAGTAGCTTTTATGGTATTTTTTTCCTCTGCAACTGCATACATATATGACCCTATGAAGACCTGTCCTGTATTCACCTTAGGGAAAATCAAGAGAAACCAAAAGGGAGGAAGTTATATGTATTTTGGGTTTCACTGAACCCAAGTTCAGTCATAGGCAGAGCAGATGCCCACAGTGATCCAGACAACAGCCTGCTATGCAACATAAGAGCCACAGACTGTGAACAACAAGTCAGCTAGCTTTCCTTCACAAGCCTCCTTTCCATCTAATTTAAAATCATGAACACACATCTTGTCCTGCCCAAGTAGCTGTTCCACTGTAGCACATTAAACAGCATGCGTACACCCTTCTGATGATGATGATAATAATAAAAACTAAGAACAATACATTTAAAAACATGGTGACATTAGTTTTGACTACAAAAAGGGATCACTAAATATTTCAGCTGAAAAGCAGCTGACTGAGGAGAAATTGAATGCAGGGGAATGCAATGTGCCATATTCCTATAATTACTGCTTGTAGTCACAGATGTTCAGGTCTTAGGTTTTAAATAATACATTTTTTGACATAAATAAACTAAATAAACATAAAAAAGTAAAGGTACCTGTTTTTTATAGGCTAGCAGGAATGAAGGACTTTTCAGAACACAACATTTTAGGCATTTTTAGGCATTTCTACGTATATCCAAAGCTACTCTAATCAATGTTTTTATATTAACAGTGGTTACAATGACAATGTTGCTTGTAGTGACAAATCCACACAAAATTATCACCAAACTGATCTTCCCGCTCATTGTTTCGGTTTTGCAGTGCAAAACTTTACTGTTTGAATTCAGTCTCACTACCCCGATTTCAATGAAAAAGGCCTTATAAACTTGACAATAGCAAGCAAACCAGGTTAGTAGAGTATTCTGCAGTGAAAGAGCCCAATATTTCCCTGAAACGTTGATGGAGACCAAAAACGAGCTCAATCTAGAGTAAATATTAGATTTGCATTTACCAGGTGGACAGAAGCAGGACTTCAAATGAATACTAATGTTGCTCCGTGTCTCCTGGGTGTGTCAAGAGGCAACTGTCCGCATGACTGTCATAACAACTTTATAGACAGATAATATGTTAGTGTTGCATTTGCAGCTTGTAAACTGCCTCCAAGAAAATACATACATTAATTAAAAATCAGTTATACATTCAAACTAAAAAGTAAAAGTAAAAAGAAAAAAGGGCTAAAAATAATATTGATTTTTGTTCTTATATTTCATTTGACCACCAAACTTGAGGTCTCACTACCTCCTACTACTTTTTTTAATTTGCATTTTTAAAATTGTAACTGTAATATCCACCAATCCAAAACATATACCAACCATATTTTGTGAAAGAGGGTCAAACACATATTTTCCAGTTTGGCAGGATACATTTTGACTTTAAACGTTCAACATTTTAAATCGACATTTGGCTGTGCCCTCTAAATATATGCGCTCCACAGTCCTGCCGAATGGATAAACAAATCCTGACCTTTGTACTCATTTGTGGAAGGTCAATATTAATGGCACAGAGGGGGCGGTGGCTGAGAACTTTAGGAATATATAGAAGCTCAGATGCTAAAACAATGAAGAGTGGTAACAATCCGACAGCTCAGGAGGTCAGTAGATCGATGTGTGGGGATTACATGGTGCGATGTGGATGTCGATAGGTCAAGAGACATACTTGCTAATGAAGCTGAGTTATGACTCATTCATCTGGCTCTGAGCCACACACTCCTCCGTCTCGTATTCTTTTTCCTTTCGTTCTTTGTTTCTTTCTGACAAGCTTACTTGTGGGCTTCTTTCTTTTTCTGTGTTCATCTTTCTACAGCTGTAACAGTCACATTTCTTCTCCCTTTTTTCTTCAGCTTTTATTCGTACCCTCTTGCATCAGAGTCAGCCCGCCTACCATCATGCTCTACCACTTCATACTCTTTGTTTTTAACCTCCTATCTTCTTTCCGTCTCTCTTGCACCCTCTCTCAGTGCTCTCAAGTTGCTTGTAACCAAATCTCAGGGTTCTCCATTTCCTTCCTGCTAATACCTACCTAATACCTCCTCCCACACACACACACACACACACACACACACGCGCACGCACACACAGTATATTCTAGTCGAAGCATCCTTACACAGTCCTTTCTAAGAGCACAATCGGTTCAGATTTCTTCAGCCACATATTGCCATATCTATGAGAATAAATCTCAGTGTCACTGATCCCTACTGAAGGTTTGTTCCTGACAACTGATGGAAAAGATTCTAATTATCTCTGAGATTCTTTTACTGTACTTGGAGGCTTCTGTTTTTGAACAAGGTGAAATACTGCCGTATATCTTCTCTATACATCTCAAATGCTGTAACAATAAAATAATGCGACTGGGTTGAAGTTGTGATGTTGTAGAAAGGTGCAATAAAGGACTGCAGAGAGATGCGGAAATCAATGTAAAATCCAAACTGCAGCTTTTAGCACTGTTTTCATAACCACTTTCTCACCAGGCCTTTTCTATGCTAAAATACTCTCTTTCATCAGCAAATGGTGAGTTTCTCTTGTGCTTGACCTTCTCTTTACCTTTCCACTCAACTGCATTATCAGACTCTGCTCATATAAACACCTGCCAAGATGGTGACAGAGTGGCTGAAATGTGTCCTCCATTTAGTCATGACCCATTTATCTACATTTTGTAACAGATTTTGTCTGTCCTGACTTGTGTTATTGCGGCTGTGTGAGTTTCAAGTTTATGTCACGATGCTGTATGTGCATTATACCCAGGGCTCATTTTGCCTCTTGGTGCATATGCAAGCTATGAAGAGGATAAGACTAAAATGGAAGGCAGATGGATGGAGAGGAAAAATGACATTTCCAGCTGAGTTTCAAGCTTTTGTTAAGACTGTTAAAAGTGAACACAACTACCATATGACATCCTACACACATTCAGCCTACACGCCGGATTTTGTTCGACATCATAACATAGCAGAAAAAACAAAGGCATTTTTAAAAGCCAGGAATATACAGACTGGTGACAAATGAAAAGAAAAAAAAATAACATGAAGTGTCTTTGTAAGGTGGCTTTGTAATCCTTCAAAGCAGCTTCATTGTTCATTGACTCAGATTCTACAAGGCTGTGTTGGAGGGATGAATACCATTAAATCATCCAGTAGAGAAAGCCTGGCTTGGTCAGTCCGTGGTTTGCTCTAAACAAGACAAGAAAAATGTGAGGCGTATTCTCCCAGGAAAATTAGAGTTAATAATTTAGACAAGATTCAGACTGATACAAGAAGATCAAGTAACATTTTCAAAGGCTCTGACAGATGTTTTCAGTGTTAATGCAAATGTGCAGTGGGTGAGTTGAATAATTTCAGCTATTTTGCCACTGACACCTTTAATCCTTAAATGCATACCTTAAAAAGTATAGGGCACATTGGATATTCATCAGGAGGACAGAAACTAAAATCCAAATGAATGCTAATGTTCCTCTGTGTTGGCAACTGTTTGCTAACATGTTCGCCAAGTTGTGTTAAAAACATATTCTACTGCCCCCAAGTGGACAAAAAAATCAGTTAACACCTATAACTGGATTTTAACATGATAATAAAATGTGGAAACTCTCCTACAAATCAAGGAAATATATGTTTAAGTTTCCCCAAATCTTGCACCTTTACCTCTTTACCACTCTTTACTGTTTCACTTGTTTCTGCGTGGGGTTTACGATCTCTGTTATATGTGTTGCAAATCAGGATGGATGTGAATAAAATAAATTTGGGAAGTTCACCTGCAGACCTTGAGACTCTCTTTCTTTAGTGACTTAATACCCAACGCAGTGCTGTGAAGCCAGCAGTAAGTCCCGTAGGCTCTCAGGAATCCCACTTCTCCCACGGTTCAACACCTCACTTTCCTTTTACTCTCGCAAACTTAATGTGCTGTAGATAAAATGAATAGATCCCTCATGCTCAGATGGAAAAAGGTGAGAGTTCCAGTTTCCAAAAACCTTTTGCATATTATAGTCCAGAAAGGCACTTAAGACCACAAAACGTAACTGAACACAGGAATTCAACATCACTGACCAAGTTGTCACTGCATGGTCACTCAACATCACAAAAATAGAAGTCAAATGCTTGTAAAAATGTACTTTTTTTTGGGATTATCTAGATTATCTAGTTTTGTAACACTAACTTCTAATTTAAATCACGATTGGTTGCTCCTTTGACAGTACCTGTTTTTACATCTGGGAAGACAAATTCTTTGAGAGGAAAGAACAAGGCCTCAACTTTCCCAATCGATCCTTATCTCTGCTGTGCTTGTTCTGAGCCCAGCCAGCTTCAGCCTCCCAGGCCAGTGGGACTGATGGCAGACAATACACAATAGAGTGCTGACTTGATTTCCTATTACCCGTGCTGGAGAAACTCTTTTGTCTGTGGATGGGCACTATAATGGGGTGTAATGAGAGAACTGAGGTGTTTGTGGGGCAGCAGTGCAGTGGAACAAGATGGCCAATTTTTTCTCTCTAAATTTGTTTGTGTTTCCCCCCTGAACCCGTTTCCTCTTTGTGTCAGCACCTAATAGTGTCAACACATCAGGAGATAGCCAGAGAGAGTCTGTGTTGGTGTTTGTGTGTGTGTAACAGATGCAGTTAGAATATATGTGTGTGCGTTGCATGTTACTTTGATTTTTCTGGTCTCTCCGTTTTTTATCTTTTCGTGAGATCTAACCATATTTTCCCATCTTTTCTTCTTTCCCCTGCTGTTTCTCTCTCTCTCTCTCTTCATCCAATGTCTCTCTCAGGCTTTCTCTCTCTCTTCCCCTTCGCTCCTGACTGCTCCTGTGGGGCTTCTCTGGGTGTATCTTTCCTGTTTTCCTCTCGCCTATCCAATGCAATTTTCTCTTTATCAACATTTGATTTCCACTGAGTGAGTTGTCCTCTGCACAGAGACCAACAGGAGAGGCAGGGGCATAGAAAAAAGATGCAAGAAACAGTGTTTATCTAACTTTCCCCTCTCCTCTTTTCTAACTTCAATTGCACTTTATCTCCTTCCATCTCCTCCTGCCAAATGTGACCCATGTTTGCTACCAGAAGTTAGACCATCAGCTTGTATCACTTTCCCACCTCCTCTTAGTTACTGTAGATTATGTGTGTCCAGCTTTTCCAACCTAGCATGACACCATATATACAAAAGTAGTAGGACACACCTCTTTATTATTGAATTCAGGTGTGATATGAGGCTTTTTGGGCTCGGCCCCTTACTTCCAGTGAAGGGAAATCTTAATGCTTCAGCATACCGAGACATTTTGGACGATGCTATGCTTCCAACTTTGTGGCAACAGTTTGAGGAAGGTCCTTTTCTATTCCAGCATGACTGTGTCCCAGTGCACAAAGCAAAGTCCATAAAGACATGGCTGGATGAGTTTGGTGTGGAAGAACTTGACTGGCCCACACAGAGACCTGACCTCAACCCCATCCAACACCTTTAGGATGAATTGGAGTGGAGTATGAGCCAGACCTTTTGGTCCAACATCAGTGTCTGGCCTCACAAATGCTCTACTGCATGAATGGGCAAAAATTCCAACAGAAACGCGTCAAAAACTTGTGTAAAGTCTTCCCAGAAGACCTTGAAATTCATTGGTCATTTCTGAATCAAACATCTGCATCAGTATCAGGCAACTGGAGCAAATGCACAACACAAAGTACCTTGGGGTAGAGATAAAGTCCCTGGAGGGGTTGAGGTTGGGGTTGAATGGTCACGCACCACCTTCACCCAGGAACCTGGAGTTCATGTCGCAGCCATGTAGTTTTAATGCCTGTAAATTTTCATGTCAGCCACAGGCGGCAAAGAGTAACTTGGGCGTCTGGATGAGACACACAAGGGTGTGACAAAGTGTCAGTATGTGACAAAATGCTATCTCTAGCTGACTTTTGTGTAATATAATGTTTCACATTCACAAAAAACACAAAAAATTAACTTTACAATAATAAACATTAGTGGGGCGGCACGGTGGTGCAGTGGTTAGCACTGTCGCCTCATAGCAAGAGGGTTCCAGGTTCGAATCCCGGTCTGGGCCCTTCTATGTGGAGTTTGCATGTTCTCCCTGTGCCTGCGTGGGTTTTCTCCGGGTACTCCGGCTTCCTCCCACAATACCAAAAACATGCACATTAGGTTAATTGGCTACTCTAAATTGCCCCTAGGTGTGAGTGTGAGAGTGTGTGGTTGTTTGTCTTTGTGTGTTGGCCCTGCGATTGACTGGCGACCAGTCCAGGGTGAACCCCGCCTCTCGCCCGTAGTCAGCTGGGATAGGCTCCAGTTCCCCCGCGACCCGGACGGATAAGCGGTATAGAAAATGGATGGATAATAAACATTAAATAAACCAAATATTATTTTTCCAATGTACTGAAAGATAGTCTGAGTAAGTATGATCTAACATAACCCAGTTTTGGCTGTTTAGCTTACATACATGGACAAGCAAAAGAGAGGTAAGACTAAGATAGATTACTTTTGCAGGTACTGAGCATTGTAGCCATGCTAATGTTGGAGCAGATAAACATGCAGTTTAATCAATGCTGCTCTGCAACATTGACTGAACACAGTGATGTTCAGGGTAGAGGTTCAGCAAAAAGTCGATTTTGATAGCTTTTTTTCCTTCTGCTTTTGTTCATTAAAGTCTATTTACCGTCCTTGATTGGCTTTAATATTTTGAATCACGGACACACACACACTCAGTTGGTGAAGCATTGACCCAGCATGATGTCATTCCAGAAAAAAATATATCCTTCTTTCATTTTGCTCTCATGCCTAAAGACATCCATTGTGGAAAATTCATAATTCAGAGTCCTTTTAATGATGTGATTAAAAAGTCATTTTGAGTTCTATGAACCCCCCCCCCCAGATGCACACACACAGGCATTATTTTTTCTCTATCCTTCATTCTAACCCTCTACATTTTGTCTGCAGAGTGAAAGTTTCTAATTTGCTCTTAATGAAGGCAAACTCTTAATGAGACCACAGCCCCCGCCTCCTTTCCTTCCTGTTTTTGCCTCTATCCTGAGCAGCTTTGATTTTTAGAGTGCATTTGATCATTTGTTGCCCTGTGTTTGGAGGCAGAGCCGTCACAGCTCAGTTCATAACAACGTCCTCTGGAGGAACAGCTCATGGAGGGTGAATAGCAAGGTAGTTGCTGCTTCATTATTAGGCTCAATCAATCACTCTATCAGTCAGTCAGTTCCAGTTATCAATAGGCAGATGAGGTGAAACTGTGACTGTGAGAACTAAGAAAACCAAATTCAAAATCACACTGATATTTAGAATACCAAATACTCAGAGTACGTCTCAACATCCTGACAGTCATGATTATTTTTTAAAAAAATGGTGTAATATCATTGTTCATTACGTTTTTCTATTTGATTCACACTGATTCAGGTAGGACAGCGCCATATTGACAGACTGAGGCCGGTTGACTGATGAGCTATGGCAATGAGTGTGAATGTTTTTTGAGCTGACATGATAGCTAAACAGTTGGTAGGAGACATTTGAAGAGAGCTTAAGGTGGATATAATGGATAATATTGAAACTAGGGTTGAGCGAATATTCAACTTTATATTCAAACTAGTATTCGGTACAGATAACGTACTTTTCACGCTGTTCTGTAAATGGTTTCCAAATAAATAATTAAACAACTTCTGATCTAATCTATATCAGTTTCAGACTTAAATTAACAACGTCTGCTCAACCCTGCTCAGATCCAGTTTAAGCATGACACCACAGACACAAATAATTTAGTTGGTTGACCAGATACTGTTAGAAAAAAGGGTGTATCTTGCTTATTCTCAGTAGTTGCACAGCTGCAGTGGAAAAATAAACAGAAGAGCTGTAGGCTTTTTAATGGTAGAAAATTGACTGATGCCAGAGCGGGCTGCTGGTACAGGCAGTACAGACAAATTCTGCCAAAGTGCTGAGAAGACAGAGAACCAAAAACCAAATGTGGTGATTGTTGTTGTTTGTGTAGTCAGGCAATTATTTTCATTTGTCTGCCTAACAAGCTATTTTCTTAAATTTATCCAAATTATCAAAAGAAAATAACTTTTCATCTAAGTTTTCTCATTTTCTTTGGAGGCCTATGACTGATTCTGACCAATAATACGATTTACGACTGCCTGCAGAATAAATAAAGCTCTTTGCAATTAAATAACTATATCCGCTTTGATTTAACATCAGGACTTATGTGAAAAGCAAAAATTACCTTTAGATCTTGCAGATATTTGGTGGTGGTGGGGGTGGAGGGAGTTTACTTTGTAATGTCAGACAGACTTCCTACCTGCATTATACATTTTTTTTTCCCACTTATTAAATCATTTATGCATTTTTTACACTTCAACCGCAGCCATAGTGTGTCATATTTTGTAACTGATGTTGGCAGAAGAGCAGCATCTTAAAATGTAACTTTTTAAATACATTACCTTTAAATAATTATACTAGTGTGTCTGTGCAGAGGGGTGTGCCTGCCTTTAAATAAACACTTACACAGTAATATATTTTGCTGTTGTCATAACGTGTGTGCGTGTGTGTGTTTGGGGTGGAGTGGGGTCGGGGGGGTTGACGTAGGCTAAGGTAAGGCCCAGGGGTTGGATGAGGCCGACAAACTGGTGACTGGAAAATTTCTCTCTCACACTCCCTCCTACTGTTGCTCATTAAGCCTGTGTGTGTTCAAATAAATGTGTGTATACACAAGTTTGTGCATCTCTGTCCAAGACAGCATCAATCCCTGTATTGTACTATTGTACACTTGTATTTGTGTATTTCTGTGTTTCCTTGTGTATCTCTGTTGTGTGTGTGTGTGTTGAGACAGACTGATCCGTGGGCACAGTAGCTATTATGGGGCCGACAGAGCCAAGGCGCTCCATTAATAAAACAGGCAGAAGCAGAGGCAGTCGGAGGTTGGTCCCTGGGTAGCTGGCCTGGCTTTTTCCACTCTGTGTGTGTGTCTGTGTGTGAGAGTGTGTGTGTGTCTGTGTGTGGGTGGGTGTGAGAGTGTGTAAAAAAAGCAGATCTGTCATTGAGGAAAGACCACAATGGGTTGGTTAGAATAACACAGTTACAGCAACCCCCTGCAACCAGGACCACCCTGTCCCTGTGTGGTCCTCTGACTCATCTTGCACACACACACACACATACACACGCCTGCATGCACACACACACACAAAAAGTGACTGGGCATATTCCAACTGCTGACAGAGGTGTGTGTGTGTCTAAAGAAAGGTTGTGGTTTGTCAGTGTGTGGTAGAGTGTGGGTGTATCAAGGTGAACTGTAGGTGTGTGCGTTTTTGTGAGTATTTGTGTATGCATCTACATATGTGTGAGAGAGTTTCCTGTGTCCAGTCTTAGTTAAGAGTAAGAATAAGATGGAGCAGGAAAGGGATGAGGAAACAATGCATCCTGCAGGATGTAGCGCAAAGAACACACACACACACACACACACACGGTGAAACTCACATGAAAACTACGCCTGCATGCGAAGTCTCACAGGCTTCTCTCACATCTCGACCACACACCCACACATTCAGAAAGCCATTTATTCCTGTCTTCCCAGAATGAACAAAGATGCAGAGACCCACTGACAGTGTATATACACACACACACACACACACACACACACACACACACACATCAGTTCCTAACTCTGACTTTCACCCTGTATCCTCTGCCAAAAAAAATGTAGCAACTTGTCCAACATAAGAGGTGAGTGTCGGGTTGTGATGGAGCACTGCAAAACAACACCATTAAAATAAATGGTCAGGCTGTCACAGCATCAATTAAACTGGCAGGCTCTCTTTCTCACACACACACACACACACACACACAGATACACACACACAGATCAAGCTGACTTTATTTCTCCTCCATCCAAACTCTATCCCTCATTCTGCATCTCCTCCCAGCTCCCTGTAGGCTCCCCTTTCTCTCTCTTCCTCCCTTTTATTTCATCCTCTGTGGCTTGCTCATTATCTCTCTGAGGCAACAGTTCTGTCTCTCTGATCAATCCCTCCTGTCTTTTTTCCTTTATCCAGATCTCTCCTTTTCTCTTCTTCCTCTTTTCCTGCTTTTTTTTCACTCTCTGAATTTGTGACGTGGCCATTTGGCCTTAGACATGACTAATCGCTATCACAGCTTATCAGACTGCAGCTTTGGCCCCACTGTTCTGGTTTGGCTTGCCTGCTGTGTGTATTTGCGTGTGTGTGTGTGTGTGTGTGTGTGTGTGTATGTGAGCTGGTTGGTGGGAAATAAGCTCAGTCATGGTCCGAGTGACAGTGCCAAATCTAAACATGGGGTTTAGAGATGAAGGGCTCGGTAGGAGCAGCACCTGGTGCCAGATGTTGCTACGCTCTCTCCCTCTGTCTATCTCACGCTCTCTTTGGCCTCCGGTTTCACAGCAGTGCAGTGGAGGTAAGGGCCAATAACACCACTGCAGTGTGCATTTTGCTCTTGTCTGGAAATTCCTGTTTGCGCTGGCCTACAATGATGACAATAATGATCCTAATGTGGATGTGTTGAGAATATCAATCCCATTTATTAAACTCCTCTCAGTCAGCTTGTTACTATAAGTGGGTGGGCTCAGTTGCAAAAATGAGTGTGGGTTTACATGTTTATATTGTCAGCTCTCAAATGATTCTGATCAAACCACATCCACTTTCTGATGAAGCAACTTTGCTGAGTTGTTGAGTGTTAAACTCTTAATCTATGTCAGCCCCCCCACTACCTCCCACCCACCCTTTTCTTTCCCACATGGGATTTTTTTTTCACTGTTGTTTTTCCAATAAGGATTAAGCAACACTTGAATCAAACTGTGATGGCAGTTTTGAGGTTGTTTGCTCATGTTGACAGGCCATTGTTAATCAATTGATAATCAAACCACACCTGCACAGTCTTGATGGAGCTGATTTTTTGAGTTTTGAGTTTTAAACTTTTCATAAATAATATATATAAAAAATGATATTTTTATTATGAGCTGTAATTACACAGTGTTTGTTTATGTGGAGGCAGATTGATATCAGAGATTTTGCTAAAACTGGGGAAGGGTCCATGATATCAGTAGCTGATGTAGCTGGTACAGGGACAACCCATACTGTTTGTTAATTTTAATTAACCCCATCTTTTCCTGTTTCTGCCTGTTTTGCATATATTACTGCTGCTCTTTCCCCCAGCCCGTAGCCTACCCTGGACGACACCATGAAACTAGAGGACTCTTTGTTTGTCTCCCTGTAACAGCTGCAGCTTTTACTGTACACATACACACCATGATGTAGTCAGGAGCACAATGTGTGTTTGTGCGTGTGCATGTGTGACGGTGACCTAATTGCAGGGCGCTGGGGCTAGCCGTTTCCTCTGTTTATTTTCTTGTCATTAGCAGTGCACAGAGGGAAAAGGCAGTTCCTGCGTTTGGTCACTTGAACACTCAGTTGACCAGGCCTTTTCATGTGACTGGAGACAAGGTGAACATAAACATAAAATCCCTTTTTTCAGTGAGATTAGAAAAACAGTTTAACAAGGCTAGTAAAATATTAGCCACACTCCTCTGTTAATTTAGTTATTGCTTTTAGATGATGCCAAAGTCAGTTAGACAGGCAATTATTCCACAATGAAAATGTCACTTTTTAAAAACCTGGAAAATTACTTTCAGACTGTAATGGCAGCTCATATAAAAGAGTGTATTGTAAATCTGAAATAAAGTTTATAGTTAAGGGTGCACTGAAGCATTAACATCAACACATTTACCTTATTACCACATTTTACTGCTATAAAAAAACTTATATGGCAACAAATTTACATGTCATCATAAGATGGCAGCATTATATCCTGTTATCTTAGGTAGAATTCATTTGACATGAAATGTACAGTATGTTCACACATATACTGTTTAATTCTCATCATTTTTTTTTTATCTCCAAATTGTATCCATCAGCCTCAGGAATATTCAAACAACTTGGGGCTGATAGTGCTGGCCACCTTTTTCATCAGTTATGGCAACATCATACCTAACAATGCAACTGAACTTGTGCTAAGCTTCATCCCCCATAGTTACTGTTATTGTACTACAACCATCAAGCTTTTTATTCACCAACTGCACACCTGCTGTCAGCAGTTTAACTGCAGATTTACCACCTGAAACCCAGTCATTTTTGAAACAATCCGTCCTTGACCTCAGACAGAGGTAGACAAGAAGCTGCCAATCACAGGTTTAGCCAGAGACTTTCACTGACAGCTTTAATCAGCTGTAGCTAGTAACTAATTAATGTTAGCAGCATGAGCTGGTAAAAACACTGCCTTTGGCTTACTTTATAATGTTTCTAGTTGGCCTATTTTAGAACAGGATTCTTGGAAAAGAGGTCTTAAATATATATGTGATGGCTTCATACAAGATATTGTGTGAGGCAGTGATTGTTTGCTGTAGTTTAAGACTTTACAGTCCAGTTGTCCTTGCTGGAATAAATTTCTAAAACTTTAATGAAGAATAGAATGGAATTAATATTAGTTAGCACAAACTTGTTGATGTTGTTGCTTTGTGGCCTTAAAAGGTGCACTCAGTCACTACTGTAGGCAAGCTAGTTAGCTGCATGTGCTAACAGTTGCAACTTAGATTAAAGCTGATAAACACACTGTTTAATAAATGAAACATATAGACAACAAATTTACTCTTGCATTTCTGCTTTGAAAGACAGAAAATGATTCAAAGTGAAACTCTTTAAAGGCAGAGTATTTGTTACTACAGGCCCATGTGCCCTGCTTCAGCATTTAAACAAACCTTAAGTTGACAGGGCTGCTGTGTCTATATGAAGACAGAATTGCTACAATAAACTGTTAAGCAAGAAACATGAGTGCTGACTTTGAGATGAAGAGGCACACTGTAAACAACCCAGTAATGGCAGATGATTGCCCTAAGTAAGAAAATACAACCCAGGCTGTACTACAGAAAGCCTTTTTACATTAAGAAATGCCTCCATGTTCTGCCTCACAGGAATAAATGAAATTGTACATTCTATCAACTGGCACCCAGACCATCTGCTAATGATACACAGAGGACTCTCTGTGGACTGCTGCATAATTGGGGCCCACTCAGGTTGAGGGGGAAAGTCATTGACATGGTTGAGTAATAACTGAAGAGTTTTTCCACTGAAAACACAATTTTCTTTGTGACTTAGTTGGAGCCTGTCAAGTGGCATGAATGAATACCGATAACGAGGACTTGTGATGAATGTGTTACACGCTTGATCATCATTCACAAAATGATTATATAATTGAGAAGTTGTTCTGAATTAGTTTTTTTGTTTTCTTCTTCTATTTTTTTTTTTTTTTTTTTTACAAATACTAGTTGTACACTTTTATACCAAGAAATAAAGATTTTTCTGTGCTGAGACAAATCAGCCTCCTGTGGCTGTAGGTTACTTTTAAGAAGTTAATTTCAATTTTTTTTCTTTATGCTTTATAATTTTGTGTTAAGCTATTATTTTTTGGCAATTATGTGCTGCCATGATTTCTGCATTCTTGATTGCACTGGAAAAGATACTACTTTTTTCCTTGCAGTTTAGTTAAATATTAATTATTATTTAGCCACAGAATTAAACTGCATTAAAGAGAACAGTCTCAATGCTGTAACTTGATTTGTACAACACTGCTTTAAAACTAGTAGTTACTAATAACTTAGGAAGGAATTCACCCACAAACTTAGTGATGGGTTTACAGAGAGCTTGTTTAACCCAGTCCACGTTTGGGATGTTATTCCACCAGTTAGTTTAAATATGGAACAGTCTGTAAGGAGAAATTGTTTTCTTACATAAAATACATCATTTTATTTTATTTTATTATTAATTTGATCCCATTTGTGCAACAATGTTTGTGTAGTCTGTTGGCTGGGACGGTAACCTGTCAATCGCAGCACAGGTGGACCGACAAGTACCATAGGGTGCAAGGTGTGGAAAAATATTTATGTATGATTTCAGTCTATAGTATTTTTGTAAGATAAAATTATTATAAGTTAAATGCACTGTATTTCATGTTAGCAAATGGTATTGGGTCAGGACAAACAATTTTGTATCATTCAAAAACTACATACATATAAGTTGTAGAGTTAATAGTATTTTTATATTGTGAGACTAGTGATGGCTGTATTTACTGGGATTGCTATTTACTCTCCAGGATTAAGTAATTTGTAAAAAACTGCTTTTCAAGATAGATTTACAATTGAAACTGAGAATTTACTAACAAGGGAAAGGAGGTCAAACTAATGCCAAACTTGGCTGGTTCCGCTCTCATTGAATCTGTTCCAGCTGCATCGAGTAGAATCCTGTAGGCTATGAACTTCATCATCACATATCATCATACACATTATATCTCTCTGAGTGTATATGTGGATGCATCTTAGTATGGGTGTGTGCACTGTCAGTGTGCCTGCATTCACAGTGTGTGTGTGTGTGTGTGTGTGACCTTTGCAAATCCACTGGGGACACTAGAACTGGCAGAGCAGCCTTTTCCTTGAAACCCTGGAAGCAGAAAGATGAAGCAGCAAGCAGGTATCCATCTCCTATTCCTGTTGATGCAGCCTATTGAGCAAATATAAATATATCATGTCGTACTGCACTGCATGAATTTCTCTGTTGCAGTTCTTCAGCAGGGCATACTTATGACCCACAAAATACCAACTCCACATCAGAAATGAGCTTCACTACAGGGAGAAAAGACGAACAAGGAGGCAGCCTGAGGTTGGGTTTCAGGTGGATGAACGCAATTGCCCTTTAATACTGCAGGGCCCAGAAATCTTCTGATTGGCTGTAAGGGGTGAATTCATAAGGTTCATCATGACCAGTTCCTTCCTGCAGCTTCCTCTTGATAACCCTCATCATTTTGTTCCGTTCTCTCTACCTCCCTCTTCGATCTTTCTCCATATTTACCTTCTTGTCTATTGTTCGGTATCCCTGCTGACTTTCCTTCCATTTTCTCTCTTTGACTCTTACCATGACTTCCTCTAGCTTTCCTGTCAGTGTACTGTTATTCACTTCCCAACTCCTCTCTCAGTCTTTTTATAGCTTTCTGACATACAAACCTTATCTATCCATTCACCCTTCCATCTATCTCTTCTCATCAAGCAATATTACAATATTACATCTTTATTCCTTTATGCTTTCATGGCCACTCTTCCTTCCTTACCTCTTCCTTTGCCACTCCCTCCCTCGCTCCCTCCTTTTCCAACAATCAGTCACTCTTCACCTTCCTGTCTTTGTCATTCTGAGCTTCCAGGAATTCAGGAGGAAGTGTTGCTTTCCGTACTTGATAACACCTCACCTACTCACTGACAATATACAGCCAGCTAACTTGGAAGCCATAAAGCCTGCAGTTAGCTTAGCTTAGCACAAAGGCTGGAAACAGGAGAAATAAACTAGCTTGGTTCTGTCCACACATAACATTATCTAGGCTACTTAAAAGCACTAGCCACTCTAACTCACTAATTAGTATGTTACATCTTATTTATTTATTTATTCAGCACAAAAACTGAAATGTGAAAACAACACAGTGGGTTACAGTGGGTTATTTGAGGTAGTATTTCTTGATCGACTGAAGTGACTTCGTGGAATCTCATCATCACTGTGAGGTGGAAGTTAAAGCACACAGCCACGAAAGTGCCTGACACGTGACACCCAGGTAAAAACCACAGCTTGTTTCTATGCTAGTTTTTGTACAAATTAAGTCAACAAGATATAATTATAATATGTTAATTTGTAGTGATGAGAGAGTACACTGTTACCTATATCTGTATCTGTTCAATCAACTAAATTATCTATTTGTATTTGGAAGGGCAGAACTTAAAGTGAAAATATGTGGTCCTTAAACTTGAACTGCTCAAGGCTGACCAGAAGTTGTTAAGCCTGAAATATGGGTTGATCAGAAATTACTATATTTACTATTCTTTAAAAAACTATTTACAGAACAGAGTC
Organism: Scatophagus argus; assembly: GCF_020382885.2. NCBI lineage: Eukaryota > Metazoa > Chordata > Actinopteri > Scatophagidae > Scatophagus > Scatophagus argus. The sequence goes on along the minus strand of NC_058496.1, from coordinate 20,887,510 downwards.
AGAATTAAGCTTCAGATCAATGTTTTTGATCACAACAGTAAGAGAACAATTTGTGTATAAATTTTGATTTGATTGATTTTCCTTACTTCAAAGTTAGTAAGCTATGCTAGGTTACTGGTTGTATATTCACATTTATTGTGCACTTATTCTTAACATTATTCTTATAATACTTTGTAAGAAGCTGAGCAAGTAAATTTCCAAAAACGTCAAAGCTTCAAGTACTGGTATGATTTGAATTAACCTAATATGTACAAATTAAATGGGATTTAACTCAACACCACATTCCCAGTCTTCTTTAAATGTTAAAGTAAGTAATTGTGAGATAAAATTCAGTAAATGTCACTTTAAATCCTCAAACTCTTTTATCAAAGTGTCAATATTTTGCAAGCCAAAGTCTTAAGATCCTTCAGCTAATTAACTTTAATGATGTTCGATAAAAGAGTTTAACAGTCATGCCAGCAATCAATTTGTCAGAGTAGATATTGTATGACTCTTTCTAATGACACAAAGTTTAATTTGGGGAAGAAACTCCACACTGAGTGAAAATGTGGAGCACATGCACACACAAACACACACACACACACACACACACACACACACACACAATGACCATATGTTCATATTCTCATCATCTCTCTTAGCAACTAAATCTTGTAGGGGCAGTTCAATAGTTCCTAAATAGTGGAATCTGATCTTGCAAACTGACTCACAGGCATGATAGTAATCATCACTCTAAAGAGCTTAGCTAAGCGGCTTTTAACACATGATCAGCAGTACTGTAAGCTGAGAGAAGCGCCGTACACCCACTCCTGTCAGTTCATCCAATTCCCAGCTCATACGCTCTTCTGCCAATTCCTAACAAGTAATACAGTCTCACAGCATTTAGCCTGTTCCTTTTCTTCTGATGAGGGAATCTGCAAATGAGGTGAGAACTTGTTGTAGCTTTTCTAGCACAATTCAGTAAGTCTTCAACTAAGACGTTTGGAATCTGCCCAGTACAATTTTTATCAGATAATATGTGAAGAAATTATTTGGTGATGGGGATGAACTTGACTTGCACTTATTATCTGTGCTTTATGTTTTTTTGTTGTTGTTTTTTTTTCAGACCACATTGCATATCTAAAGAGGATTAAATTTTAAACTCACAACAAGAGAAGAGTGCCCGGCAGCTCAACCCAAATATGAAGATTAATCTGTTTCCCCAGTCTAAACCTTCTGCCAGCCAGATGCAGGTGAAAGGGTCCAGTGTGATGTTTTCTCCAAACCTTTACTGAAACAAAACAAAAAATACCTTTGGGTCACACAGCCCTCTCTCCTAATGAAAAATACATGTTCCAAATAAAATATAGATGCCCGTGAAATTGTACGACAAGTATATATTACAAACATGTCTCGCAAAATTGCCATAAAGCACCCTTGGTTTAAAACTAAGAGAACAGAACAGAAGTACCTGCACATGAGTATAGATAATATTTATATCACATGGTTCTTCTCATATTACTGCTGAATTTCTTTTCTTATTCATCCTCATCTTTACCTATTCCCAGTCCTTTGGGCAAATGGCAGGCTGAAAATTATGAGGCTCTGGCCCATCAAATTTGTATGAGTATGCATTTTTGAACTCAACACAGGCTTCAGGAACCATCTTTGTTATCGTTGTACATGACTTTGGTTTGCCCCCTTTTCTTTCATGACTTACATTGTAAATGTTCTGTTTCGAAGCTGACACGGCACACCAATCTGTCCAAATATCACTATGTAATGTAATAATGCAATAACTGACTCGCTCATTTTTGTGAACCTTGTTTTAAACCTCTGAAACGGAATATTGCTTAACGTCGGTGCTGGGAACGCATTACTAGTAACGTGTTATAGAAACATGAGCTGAGTATGGAAAGTAACGTAACAAGTTCTGTAATAAATAGATGATGTAAGTAACTGATATAGTTTTAATGAGATAGATACAGAGACAGAAGTCATACACCCGGTGAAGGCCCTGGCTGGAGGATAAAGCAAAGAGACACTGTGACACTGAAGTTCCACAAGTCTGATTTTGCAGTTACAGTGTGGTGTTATCAAAAGAAGGCCTTGGCACAGTGCAGCAGTAGGGGAAGTACCATGGCCTTGGCAGTGGTAAGCATAGATTTGTCTCATAAGTAGGATGTCCTGGGTCAAAGGTCACCCGCACTGACAGGATATCCCCCACCATCCCCTCTTACTGTTCTCTCTTCCACCCTTCTTCACAGCCAACAAACGTCTATTTGAACAAAATGTTTAATCCTATTTTCAGTGTTTAAATCCTGGCTGTGGGGTGAAATAATTTCAGTTCTTTCCACTATTGTCTCATGTGGCACATAACAATACGAGGCGAATTGCTCCACTTGTTTCAAGATAAAGCAACAAGATGACAGTTGAATTGAACAAGTGAAAAAGTCTCAGCCCAGCACCATATTTTTTTTCATGTGTTTCATGAAAATCTTGTGTGACTTCTACAATAAAGAAATTTGATGAGACAGATACTTTTTATTCTCTGTCCCATCTGGATCATGACAAAGTGTAGTGTGTCTATGTGAGTGGGCAGGAGTGTGTGTTTTCTTGTCACTATGCAAAACTAAACTCTTAATCTTCCTTCTTTTTCCACCTCTTTTTCCACCTCTGTATTACTGCGCATATCTATGTGGTATGTGACACAGCCGCGTCTTCAATAGTCCTTTGCTGTCCTCACATTACGGTCCTGTGGATGACATGGACTGGGGTACAGAATTATGGGCACTAATAACTGGCTTTCACAATTTCAAATGACAATTTGGAGGACACAAGCACAAATCAGCATGTGACCACAGCAAGCAGCTATAAATCACCACAATTCTGTCCCCAAACTTCCATTGAGCTACTGTTCTGCTCACCATTATAATGACTCTTATTGCCGTGAAATATGGAGCCTCTATCCATACCTGCTCTCAGCAGAAAACAGAAAGCGCCAGAAAGAAGACATTAAATATTGAAGTGTGGACCATTAGGAGTTTCCCCTCAGCATTCTGACGTGCCATTACTCTCTATGACAGACTGTAAGCCAATGCTTTTCCTATTCCAGAGCACAGTTCCTGAAACTCCGCCGATGATGACATCGTTTCACTTAATGAGTTCTCAGTCGCAGCCCTCAGGATCATGACTTGGGCACTTCTTTCACTTTTTTATAGGGAAAGAAGTTTCAAATGTTTACATTTTGACCAGCAGGGATGGGAAGAGTTGTAAAATATTCCACTTAAAAGTAAGTACAGTAGTAAATAAGCCTGAAGTAAAAGAACCTTCTGAAGTTCTGCTGTGGGCCAGTAAGTGATGAGAATACTGTATCACTGTGTTGTGACTTGTACTTGCATGTTTACAAGAGGCCAACACAAGGCAGCTACACATTGATGTACTATCCAATTTGGATGATTTGTTAACAACACTTGATCCTTACAGGCTGACAACAGCACTTATTCTGTTAAAACATGTGGTGAATGGAGGCTTCTCACACTGGAAGTTGGCCTGCTGGGAAAGTCTTCTTCAGTAGTGGTACTCACTCTGAGTTTGTTAGTCTGAAAGTGCTGGAACAAAAGCACTAAATATGCAATAATCTAAAATTTAGCCATAACCCAAATTTTAATGTCTCTCAACATCTTATGTGTGCATCTGTTTAGATAAAAGGGAAAAATTATGCTTTATCAGGGGACATTTAAAATATACTCTGACTAAAATTATGCAGTATGATCGTTCCCATGTGATGCAAAAAATAATGAGATGACAGAGCGTTTGAGCTAGATTCTGTTCATTAAAAAACATTAGGGAAGAAGTTCATGGTGGTTTCTATACAGACTGTCCTGTTTTTCTCCACCAAAACAGTGTTTTAGAGCTCTAAACCTCAAAGGGTCAAGGTGAATAGGTTGGTGTTGTGGAAACAATTTGGATCTAATGGCATTCACTGACTTGTTTTCCCCAAGACCAACTAATTTTGTAGCAGAAAAACATGTATTGAACTGAGCAATGGTCCTTTTTTATTGCTTATGTTTTATTGCTTTCTTTCATAAGATGAAAAGGGTGTCATTTCCTCTTTGAAAAGGTTTGTATTTTGACTTGAAGTTACTAAGATATGCAAAGCTATTTCATTTTTACCTATGTGAAGCACTTTGCACTCTGTTTAAATCAGTGCTCTATAAATTAAGTTTAAATAAAATGCAAATAGAATCAATTTTAGTGTAATTGTCTAAGTTTTCTGACAAAGCTGTATTTAAAAGATGCTAGGTTGCATAAAACTTCTGCATCCACTGTGGCTTTAACAGTCAGCTGTTTCTCTTGGCAGAGCTGTAAATATGTTGCATCAGATCCTGCATCATTTGCTGTGATTGTGTCAGAAATTTGAGAAAGTTGTAACCAATCTTTTTACCTTTTCACCTTCAGATGTGGTGGTCTGGGGTGGTAAAAGGTACCTTTATTTGGAGTGCATGGCAATTATTGTCATTTGAGTTTGTCTTTTTAACTTTTTCTTTTGACTAACCAAGAGGCAGACTGAAGAAAGAGAAACTGCAATAAGGAGGTAATGACAGAGAAATGACAGAGAGCGAAAGCGAGGCAGGAAGGCAGACAGGAGTTTAAGAGAGGGAGATAGAAAGACAAGCAGAATTAGATATGCAGCGGCAGGCAATGCGGAACCAAAGGGAGTAGCCAAGGAGAAGGATACCTAGAGTAATACCATGTTACTACACCACGCCGTATCCCTGCAACGCAGACAGCTCTGCAGGCCAAACTGTGTTTTATTCATGCAAAAGCCGTCACAAAAAAGTGCTAGGACTCAAGGCTGTTCAGGCTGTTGCTCAATTATTCATCAAGCGGAGAAATGTATCCTGATTGAAGTTGCTTTGAACTTAGGGCATCATTTTTCACAGCTGTTTCTTTTTTCTTTTTTTTTTTTTCAGCTGTTTGTAATGCGCCGCCAAAGAGACCTGCATCTCACAACCCTTTTCCCCACCGGGACTATGACTGTTAATTTATACCAGTTTCAATTATTTATAATCATGCAAAAACCTATTCATACTAAATTAACCCCTCATAATACCTTAATAACCAGTGAACTGTACCCTGCTGCTTGTGCATAATATTTTCACTTTTGATATGCTGGGAATTTCAAGTCTCAATTTATGACATTTCATAATGAATGTGGGATTTTCATGCTATGCTCTCAATGTGGCCACCAGTGTTGCAATATCTATTCTTCTTCTTCTTCTTCTTCTTCTTCTTCTTCTTCTTCTTCTTCTTCTTCTTATTATTATTATTATTATTATTATTATTATTATGATTGCGTGAGTCATTTGTCTTTGTTAGAGACTGCATATGTGAGACATTCATCTTGATGAATGTACAGACATACTCACATACTTTCAGGAGATGAGTACCTTAATGTTGTTCAAAGTCAATAGTATTTTCACTCCAGAAAGTCTGACAACTGTGTTTATGGAACATCTTCTGTCTTGTTGCTTTAACACACCTCACTGTATCTGAATTACAGCCTACAGAGAGTAATAGGTTCCTTGGTTTGTTGGAAGCCAGTGTTACTAAAGTTGCAGCAGCTTAACACGTGTACTTTTTTCAATTCATTTTCTTTTGCCACACACACTTTATATATACATTTCTGCTTGCCTCAGGGGAATCTGAACCCATTTTACCCAACTAACATTCTCTGACACCATGCTGGTCTGAGTGTCAAGCTGCAGCTCTGTGGAACATGATGCCAGTGTCAAACATGCCTTCCTATTTTTCTCTCTCAACCACTTTTTCCCCTTTCTCTAGCTCTGTCTCTCTCCAGCTCTGGCACCCCTTTCCTCTCTTATTTTCCATCACTTTCGCCTCTCATTTTCCCTCTAATTCTCCTTTTTCCCTATCTTTCCAAAGACAGGCTTTGTGGCTAGTTTAGCGGGCTGGATCTTATTTCGGTGTCAAATGAAAATCCCTGGCAAGTCTGCTATTCAGTCCCAGTGGTGGAATAAAAACGGGACGCTTCGTGTCACTTGGAGGCAAATGATACAGATTCCTCCACTGGCGCTCGAGCAGACGCGAGGCCTCCAATTAAAAGACAGTTACGTGGCGGGGTGTGTGGCTTGTTTGGGTTTGTTCATACACTCGTGGGCTGCAGCCAAGCCCTATTCCTATTCCCCTCTTTATGTATTTGTGCGAGGGTGAATGGACAAATAAAAAACACACTTGAAAGCGAGTTGAGTTTGCCTGTCCTTACTTCTAAAGGGGGGCAGTTTTAGCTTGTGTTTAGATTTTAAATTGCGATTGCATTAAAGTTAGAGCAAAGAAAAAGACGTGCCTATAAAACTCACAGTGTTTACAGCAAGAACTCGTTTTACACTGTTTTCTCCATGATTTATGATTTATTTAACCTAACATCTTAAATAAATCTCTTAAATCATTCTGTATTTCCCTAGAGTGGAGACATTTCACTTGCTTCACAAGCTTTGATCATAAGCATAACTGTATGTGTGTATGTATATCGCATGCATTGTATATGCATCTTTATGTCATGCATGTTGTTAAAGCTGCACAAGTGAACTATGTTGGGTCTGTCAGAGGTCGTCCTTTTAGCAAACTAGCAGGCTGTTTACCATCTTGACTGACGTAATATCTCCCATGCATTGCCCTGATTTCCAACATGAAGGTGCTCCGTGTGAAATATTTACTTGCTGCCAGGAAGTAAACAAGCACTCCTTTCTTGCTTGTTGGGACCAATCAAAAGTTTGGGCAAAGGACATGAAAGCCTGAAATAGCATGTGGAGTGTGGATATGGGAGCGGTGTTTGTGCTTATGTTTGCATGTGTGTTTACGCTTGTGCTCATTTTCCACTTGTGTGAATGATTGTGTAGAAAATCAGCATGCATGTATGTGTATTGTGTTTATATATATGTTTATGTATTGGCAGTGTAATAAACCTGTACCAAAAAAGCCAGGAGCACCGTGTGGCACCCTGCTGAATGCCAGGAGCCACTGCTCTGCTGCTGTATTTGTTTCTGTGTAATGAAGAAACATGGCAAATTCAAATAGAATATCTGCTCTGCAAACATAAACATGAAAATACGTCAGGATATCACATGACAGGATATTCCCCACCATCCCCTCTTACTGTTCTCTCTTCCACCCTCCTTCACTGTCAAAAAAACGTAATTTAAAATTAATTCCCAGCCTTGGTTTGAAAAACATGCGCATGCTCACATGTTCTCAAAATAAGAGGCCACTTCTTCCCACAAAGAGAATCATCATATTTAATATATAGGCTGTTGTTTATTTAATTAGCTTGCATCACTATTTCTGTTACCAGGGGAACACTCAATTAAATGGGTTACAGTTTTATTTTGCGGCTTCAGTTAGTGCGTTAGTACTGGAGTGCGAGTTTTATCTCAGCAGCGCCTGTCTGATTAGCATATTCCATCATGTTAAACAAACAGAAGACAATGAGGGCCTTAGGGACGAGGGGCAAACGTGTGCACAGCATACAAAAAGATCAATCTGTTTCCAGTGGGATACAAAGGCCTGTTGTTGGAGAGCCCCTCATTGGCTATGCATTAGAGATTGATGCAGTTCCTCTGCTGACTGACTGACTAACACTCTCAGTGCACTGGCTAATACTGTACAAGCAGTGGTGTGTTTTTTTGGGGGGGGGGGGTCGTAGCGCTCGTTCACGTCTTACTGTGTTTTGTGTTTGTGATGTAGTGCAAAGTCAAAATTGCCAACAGAAGATAGAAAAACTGACAATAGAAACTGAATTGTGCAGTTCCACGTAGGACACTTGAAAGTACATTAGCTGTTTGTTATTTCTATACCCCCTCCTCCTCCACATTACACTACAGCACTTCAGGCCGTCTGCACTTACATGCATGAGCCAGTCTTAACTGGCTGATAGCCATGCCTGCTGGTATAGCAAGCTGCTATTACCCTCTCACATTCAAAGAGCAGTATTGTAGATCCTTATGATAATTTTAGGACTCATCTGCTTTGTATCAAAACACAGGCTCTTAATAAAGAAGAAGCTCCTTTTCACACTGACTATTAAAAACTTCAGTCATCACTGTGCATGTAACCTTGACAAAGAGTCATGGGGTTTTAAGCGCATGGGGTTTCTGTCCCTTTTTGTTTCTGCTTTGTTACCCCACTCCTCAATTCTCCAGACCCTTGTTTCTCTGCTCTGATTTTCATCTAATATAGTAAAAAACAGGTCACATACAGTGCTGCTTGTTTCCATACCGACTAAATACAGCACAAAAACTGCCACAGCTGCACTTTCAAATACTACAGCTACTTCTACAGATCCTCTGCAGCCCATGCTGCATTTTGACTCAAGAAAAGGTGTCTACACAAGATGAAATCACACTTTTTTCTGTTCACTTTTGCTTTGTTGAGATTGGTCAGTTTCCCTGCCATTATTGTCAGGCATTATTTTCATTTCCTTACATTGTTTGTTACTCTTACATACAAACTATACAATCAGTTTAACATTTTGATGCATTGTTCTAAATTTGAAAATGCATAAACCATCTCAACCAGCTGCAACATTAAAATATACCTTCTATATTTATGTGTGTTAAAATCATATTAAGGTGGTATCAAAAGTGAAACTGAACAGATGAATGACATGAAAATTTAAAATTTTTATGAGTTGAGATTTTGTTTTACTTGTCTTTTTAATAATGTTGTTTTCATGTTGTTAACTGCTTTCCTGCCTGTACAACATCCATTGCACGTCTGCCCGTCCTGGGTGAGGGATCTCTCCTCTGTTGTCCCTGAGGTTTCTTCCATTTTTTCCTGTTAAAGGTTTTTCTGAGAGTTTTCCTTAGTCGATGTGAGGGTCGAAGGGCAGAGGATGTTGCTGATGTTATGTTAAGTCCTTTGAGACAAACTGCTTGTAAAAATGGGCTATACAAATAAAGTTGTCTTGTCTTGTCAATAGTCCAGTAATAGATATTTCGTATAATAAAAAGGAGTCACACTGAATTATTAACACTTTAGCCAACTGATGTTTAATCAATATTTTTATATTAATGAAAAGTGGAAGTTGTTGTTTGTAGTGATGAAGTCGCAGAGAACTAACCAAGTTAGTTTGGCCAGCTCCACAAAGCTTTATAGAGTTGTTTTCCTTGTTGCTCCCACTGCTCCCAACAACATTGTTTGCATCCAAAGTATTGAGCTGTTTCCAAGAAAAAAATCTCTTAAAAGCCCCCTGTACAATACCCTTTCCGTGCCGGACAGCCAAAAACAAACTTAGCATCTATGCAATGAAGAAAACTGGTTATCATGAAGAATTCAGCTGTTGACGTGTTGGTGGCAACCAAAAGCAGAGTTAAAAGGAAAGTGAGTATTGGTCTTACATCCTTCAGGTGCCCAGAAAGACGTCTCCAAATAAATGCTCATGTTCCCATTGCTCTGACGAAGCAATGGGCATTGGTTTTTGGGATAAAGGCTGTCCAGGCTGATGTCACCAAATGACGTGAGACGTTTTAGGTGCAAACAATGTTGAGAAAATCAATGTCAGACGACATAGTATAAAGGGCGAGAAGTTCGCCTGACTCCTTTCCTGCTTGTCCAAAGCTCATCAAATGTAGAAGGCATTGAATGACACATGGAAAGCTCTAAGTGCAAGGCATGATACATGATATGTTTTAACAAGCAATGTGCTATTTATATGCTATCACATTTTCTGATTATCCAGGGTGTTAGAATAATGGTTTGGCACCGTCTGCTGGAAGTATAACTAAGCCATTGTTTGCTACCATCTTCACCATATCAACTTAACAGTAATATGCCAATATCAAAATGCCAGTTGTATTTGCAGTTTGTTCCTGCTCCATGTGGCCAAAATATCGGTTATTGCAGGTTTATATATAGTGTTTAAATGAAGCACTACACTATATGTACAAAAGTACTGGGTCACCTGACCGTCACACCAACAGGGACTTTAATGACATCACTTTCTAAATACACAGACAGCTTTGCAGCTAGAACAGCTTCCACTCTTCTGGGAAGACTTTCCGCTTTGGAGTGTTTCTGTGGGAATCTTTGCCCATTCATGCAGTAGAGCATTTGCGAGGTCAGACACTGATGTTGGACCAAAACACCTGGCTTGCAATCTCTGTTCCAGTTCATCTCAAAGGTTTTGGATGGGGTTGAGGTCAGGGCTCTGTGTGGGCCAGTCAAGTTCTTCCACACCAAACTCATCCAGCCATGTCTTTATGGACTTTGCTTTGTGCACTGGGACACAGTTATGGAATAGAAAAGGACCTTTCCCAAACTGTTGCCACAAAGTTGGAAGCACAGCATCCAAAATGTCTTGGCATGCTGAAGCATTAAGATTTCCCTTCACTGGAAGTAAGGGGCATCACCCAACAACTGAAAAACAGGCCCAACTCAATACTTTTGTCTATATAGTGTATTTTTACTGTAATGTTGCTTACTTAAATAAAGAATCCAACCAATAAATGTGTTTGACACAAAGGAAACACAAATGATGTTTGCTAAATATTTTGGAGATGTGCGTGACAGATAAAGTTAAGTTCTGTTTAGTCAGAGTAGTGTATCATTGCAGAAGCACAATTCAGCTTTTTGCTCCATTAATCTCTCATTCCCCTCTCTTTGCAAGGGAAACGCCCTGCCACTTGTCAGAAAAAGCAAGATTACACAAAAGATACTGTACCCCTCCCCCCATGCTCTGTAATTGCATTCTACTGTCTGAGTAAACAAGGAAATAATTAGAGGTAAAGAGCTTTCCTAAGCACATTTATAAAAATGTGCACTTGAACTCAGAGACAGACATGCAACTTGAGGCACTTGTGTAGAGCCGGCCGTGTATGCTCCTAGGTTCTCAAAAAAGCAGCAATAATCCATGAGGACATTAACACAACTCTGCTCTCAAAATATTACTGAAGCAAGTATCGAATGGTGAAAAGTTTGAAAGAACATTTAGTGGAACATAATTGTGAGTTCAGTCCATCAGTGCAGTTTATCTTTTGATAGCCATATTTTTCCTGTCCTTTGTTCTCAGCACACTTTGCAACACAATATATTTACCAGTTCTTCATCTTCTCACCATGCATACTTATTTTACATAGTTCAACTAACATATTATGCATATTAACTAACATATTATTGTCATTTTACAACACAGATTCTATGCAGTTGGAATGGATACACCCAGTTTCAATGGCACAGAAACTCCCAGCTTCTGCAGCTGGAGATGCCAGTGATAGTTGGTGGGGCATAACTTGTCCTGCCCCTGTGAATGGTTTCCTCTGGTTGCATCAGTGCATGTCTTTGCATTCTATCAAAGACCCCAAAACATGCAAACGTATACAAAGCCTGCTACACTGATGCCCATGTCAGACAAAGACAATAGAAAAACTGAGAAGAAAACTGAAACAGATCATAATGATGCTCACTGGTGCTTTTTAAATGTTCCATAATTGCTGTCATTTTACATACTTTGTTGATGCCTTTCCCCTCCTTTTTTCTCCTGCAGATTCACTAAAGCCTGTATTTTCATTCTTGGCACGTCACATTGATATCAAGTTCTATTCAAATTGTCATGCAGAGATCTGAACAAATTGGAGCAAAACACAGAATTTAGTTTGAGTAATAAATAACAGGGGTATAAACAGTTTCTGTTTCACACAGAGAGAGGCACGGGCTCCACACAGGCAATATCACATTTAAATGCTCTACCGCTTGGGCGAGAGGGGAGGACAAAGCGAAAGAAAATGAGGAGAAAAAGAGATGCAAATGGGAACAGGGAATGAGGGAGGGGGGAGGAAGAGAGAGATCGATAGTAGGAGAGAGTAAGAACCAGACACAAACAGGGGTGAGCAGGGAAGTGGGGAGTAGAAATGTAGTGGGGGAGGAAAGAGTTGATTTCTAGGGCTGTGCCTCCCTGGCAGTTGAGATGGGGTGGAGACAAATAGACAGATAGGCGTTTGAAGTCAAGATGGGCCTTTCTTCACCGAGCTCCCCTATCTGATGTCAGGGAGGAGGGAGAGAGGCATAGATGGGTGTGGGATGCGGGTGTTTAGGTGTGCAGGGAGACTGAGGAACAAGAGAGTAACAAGGTTGTAAATATTAAATGGAGAAAATAAGAAATGCAGAGGAAGTGGCAACAAAGAAAGACAAAAAGAAGTGGAGAAAGAGAGATGAGCCGAGAAGATGAGTATTTTTCAGAAAGAAATCGCAGAGCGGTGAGGAGAGACACAGAGACAGCTATTCATGGATGCATTTAGCACCCCTTTGCTTCAACCTGATTAAATTTTAAATTCCGTCACAAAGTATGTTTTATTAGCATGGCAATATGATAGCTGTCTGCCTGCAGAGAATCTAGCTTAACACTTTATGAAATAACACTTTGCAAGATTGCCAAGCAATCACGGGTAGGAGCTTCAGGACTGTTACAAATGGTTACAATTAAACATATTAATAGGGCTCAGATTACACTACTATCCACATAATCACATTGCTTACAGTGCTTATCTGGTGTGATGGCTTTCTGTGAAGCTGCTCCCCACCTCAGCTGTTATTACCCGACGCCGCATGAGGGGCTAATCTTATGTCATTACACTATCACACAATATCTGTTGCTGGAGCTAAAGTCAACAAAAACCAATTAGGCATACTTTAGAGAGTAGCTTTTTATTCCATATGCATGTGCAGTGTGCACTGGTGTGTATGAGGCATGGGTTTCTGCAGTAAGGATGCGTAAGGCCTAGTATTTGTATTTGTATCTATATTTGTTGATTCAGCAAAATTGGGAACGGAAACCAAACAGCGTTCTGTGGCCCTGTCGGCAATTTTAGGGTACCAGCCCTAGGAGAGCGAACTAGTTGTTGCTCAGTTGTTACTTGTTGTCAAGTTCATATCATAAATGTATAAAGTTAACATAAAAATAGAGGAAAAGGTAGGTAACAAAACTTTAAGTTTGTTACAGATGCTAGCTGAATGCTAACAAAATGCTAGCTGATCATACATAATAAATCTACCAGTGTCTAGCAAAATGAAACACATAGCCCCTGCCTATCTTTGTGTTCGACCGTATGCTTCATAAACATATGTTTTGAATTTTATTTAATGTGTACTGTTCTGTGATTGTTCAGTAGATCTTCAATAGACACCCACAGTTAGCAGCCAGTGGATAACACTCTTGGCACTTGAAAATAAATTTGTGACAACCCAAACTCTAACCCTGAATAGACTCTCATTGTGTAATATATTCCATGTCACAGCCGACATAACTAGTAAAATGACTCTTTTTAACTACCTGCCTCGGAAATATATCTCCTCATATCCAAAGCGCAAACAGTCACTTAGTAGTCAGACTATTATTCTGTCTGTTCATAAGTCCTGCACTCAGAGCACCTCTTGAATAGGTTGAGACTAGCAAGTTGAATGGGTGGTGACCGTGTACAGGTGATGGCTGGTATCCTCCAAAAATGGCAGATTTTCTGTTGAGGACATTGCATTCCCGTTCTTTATTCTGAGGTCTATCTCCAGTAGAGATATGAGACGAGTGGCAGCAGGGGGCTTTGAGAGAAAGCAGAGAGCTGCAGCGGAAACAGATTTCTTCTCGACTTCAAAGTTCAAGAGTTGAGGCCTTATCTGTCCACTGATTCTCCTACATTTTTCATGGCCTGTACACTACAGCATTGCTCTTCTTAGTATACTTCTGTATATTGCCTACTACAGCATGATGTGTTTAATACCATAGCACTTGTAATATAATAGCAATACAATATATACTATTGTATTTATATTATAAATATATATATTCTCCTATCTCACACTGTATTGTGTAATACTTCCTATAAAGGGCAACAGTACATATGTTCTATATTATACTATTATACACTAAATTATACTGTACTATACTGCTATACTATACTATGCTTTGTACTACATCTCATAAGCATATTCTCTATTGTGTTCTATAATATACTATACTAAACTATAGAATGATATATCACCATACAGTGCTTTATATTCTTCTTATGTTCTTTATCTTGTACTCTTACGTACTCGTGCTATTACACTATAATGCACTAAGATATACTGTTTAATACAATACTGTGCTCTATGCTACAAAGTTGTTTCAAACTATACTTTCCTGTACTACACTGTGGTGTATTATGCTATACCACAGTGTGATACATGCATATCTATATTTGTTTGAAGTGCTCGCCAGCATACCAAACTTGCATTAAACTTTACATTTTAATACTGACACCTTGCTGCTAAGATGTCTGGTTCTGTTCTGCATAACATACCATATTATAAGAACATGTCATGTAGCTGTGCTTGTGCCAGTATGTCTGTCTTGTCTCTGTCTTTGGCTTCAGAGCTGCTGTCTATGTCTTTGTCTGTCTGGAGGCATGTCACACAATCTATTCATTAGCCCACTTCCTGCTGCCTGATAGGCCAATTGTTTCTCACTGATGCACTGTGGGAGAGATCCACACCAGGGGCAGGCTGTTTTTGATACATCAGGAACAAGCAGATAGCAGACATGTTGAGAACAGTATGCACGCAGTTTTTCCAAAGGAAGAGGCAAATCTGTCAGATAAAAAAGTCCGTGCAGGGCTTTGAAGGCCAAAGGCAGCCAGCTACATACTTATCAGGCTGGTGCTGACAGTAGCAACGAACTAATGGGCTCATCTGCAAAGCATATTGACAGCATAGTTCTGTGCCAGACTAGTCAAAGACAGCATTGTGCTCTATTAAAGGTGAGATGTGACAGTTTGAGCACTGCAGATTTACAATTCCGTGTTGCCTTACTCATCTAAAGACCCGACAAAAAAAGTAAACTTCATTGTTCACAGAATTATTTTGCGCTTGTATGACGTTGTGAAAGAGCTTTTTCCTGCCTCAGATCTGAATTTTGTATGTCATTAGGATGATGGCTGCTGGAGAACAAAGGTGAAAGCAAGTAGATGTTTGGTTTGTGATTCAAAAGGAATATGGAGACAGGATCTTGCTAGTTGCAATCTAAGCAACACTCTATAATTGCCAAGCTGTCTGTAAAGCTACTGGACAAGAAAGCCCTTGGTGCTATAGCTATTCCAAACTCACAGCATGTTGTTGTGGAAAAAAACCTTATACCTGTAACCCCAGTGTCTTTGTTCTTCTTATTTGAACTTGAGGATTACATGATATTGTTCTCTTGCTGCCAACCCGTACAGGCCCTGGGCCACTGAAAGCAGTAATATCTTGCTGTTTTCAGTTGTGTTCACTTTGTTGTTCTGCTTTAGTTTAGTATTTCACAAATGCATTTTTTAAAATTATAGCTTTGAAACTGAAAAGACCTCTGCATCAATCCCTATAAACTCATTTTTGTCCTCCACCATGTCTCATCAAAGGTTATTTATTTTTAGATAGCTTCCAACTGCTGTAACCACTAACACATGACTGAGGTACTGACATTTGGTGAAGCAAAACAAAAATTCACTTATCAAATTGAAAAGCGGAGCAAATTTCATTAGGCTCCCCCTGAATGCTTGTGCTGTTTATGAACTGGTTATGGATTTAGCAACCCAACAGGGATCATCAGGATTACGTGACAAGACAACTCAAATTATTCATTATCTTCCAAGTCTTATTCGAAGATGACAAAAAAAACTAATTATAAATCATGGTAACAAACTAGAACTGTTTTTCTCACTGAGCCCAAGGTCGCCTTTCCAATTAATGTTTGCAGAGCCGTGGGTGTAATCCCTGTGGGTGGGAGGAACCACTTCTCTTCAAGCTGTCATCTCCTGTGTTTTTTCATTATCTGTGCTTAATCAGTTGTCCACTCTTGGCTTGTGAAATCTTTGTTGTGTTTCTCTTTGTCACTAATGTGAATCAGACATGTAGTATTGTCTAGTGTTTAAAGATCCTGTCTATCACAACGGTTCTCAAAGTTTTGATGACAGACAGAATCCAATTTCAGGAATCCCATTAGTCATATGCATAAAGAAACCCATGAACTTGATTTACGATTGGTTTTGTAATGACATCTAAAATTCTGTGACCTCAGAATTCACCTGTTTGCAGATAAGGCAGATCACATGTCCAATGAATTAAGAGTTAGTACATTTTTCCTAGAACCTGTTTTTCTCCTCAACAATACTGTTAATATTCTGTTGCTTTTTTTTCTCATATTCCACATTTAGCTGCTGATTCTTCCACCCAAAGACAGTCCTACAGCACTGATAACAGAATGTAATTCTTTGTGACACTCGCAAGGTGCCAGACTTTCTGTAAGTTGTTTCAACCTGACAGACAGTTATTAGGGGGGCACATTTTGACACAGTAGTGAAGTAGTGTAGTGAATGACACAGTAGTGAATGCAGGCCACTAAAAGTTCAAGTACTAGTAGTGTAAATTTAATACATGTCATTCTGAGGGTCTTTATTGGGCTGCAGGCTGCACTTTTCCATGCACATGTTGTGGCATGGCTTGACTCAGTGTGACATGGCTACCCACTGGTAGGTATATCTTCAACTGATAACATGCTTGTCTAGAGCCGCTAAAGTTTAAAAGCATCAGGCTGATCTCTGCTTTGATGAGTAGTCAAAAGAGCAGTTGTAAAATGGTGGATAAACACCTTTCATTTTGTCCATCATTTTTACCCCAAGTGTTTTTCCATCACACAGCACTGCAGGTAAAAAAAAGATGTTTTCATCTGTTGGGGGAGAGCTATTTGCAGGGGTTGTTTTGAAGAGCTTGTTGTCTGCAGCTTCTCGTCTAAAATCTCACTGTGTTTGTTTCTGCTTATGCTCCTGCAATATTGAAGAATAGTTGTCAACATGAATTTTGTGTTAATCACTTCTAATTTCCCATAAATTCTTTGAAATAGAAGTTCCTTGCTCTTTTGTTGCAACAAAATGAGAAATGTTGGATTTTCACCAGCAGTAACTGAACAAAACTTGAAAGTGAGAGTGATGATACATATCTATCTGTAAGTACAAACAAAGACGCAATAAAGAAACTAAACTTGAGGCTGAATGTGTAGAGGAATCATTACAGTTTGGCTACAATTGGCAAGATGTCACTGTAACCCGGGGCCTGGTGTGCTTTGGCACTACTCCAAAGAATGTCAAGTGTGGCACAGCACAACTTGGTGTGGTTGAACTGGTAATGGAAACTCAAATCAGCACAGCATGGTTTGACTCAATGCAGCCAAAAGTCCCAGTGGAAAAGCCACGTTGGTCGATCAGCTGAAAGTCACAGGATGCAAAATGCAAAAGCAAACTTGTGCTCTGCTCAAAACTTGGGTAATTCTTCTCATGTTTTCGAACCTGTGTTTCTCAAAAAGTATAGAACTTGTCGGAGCTGCCTCCCTACCCCGAAACACACACACACAAAATGACCTTACATCGCGTGCCTTATATATCTGCAAATGCTGTAATGATATAAAATAATATTACATAGTGATTTTCACAGTAATTGACTTCAAAGTAAAAGTAATAACACAGCCTTTTCTAAATTATCTTCATCTTTAATTGTACTATTACATTCACTCTGAACACAATAAACATGTGAAGACAATGACTGACTGACTGTCAGATTGACTCTTTGACTTATATGGCATTTAATCAAAGAGAAGGAATACAGAGAAAAACATCTGAGCTTTTAAAAGTTTGGAAGAACGCAAACAACTCAGTAAGGGTCAAGTGGGAATGTGTGAGGTCAAACATCAGGATAATCACTACATATTTGACTCCACCTGAATTGAGCTTTATCAGGTCTTCTTGTACCTTTTTGTACCTGTAAAGTTTGGAGCCATAAATCTGCATTCATGCATTTTTGGGTGCACTGTCTGAGTATAAAACAGTTCAAGTCCAGGTTGATGAGAGTGGTGACACTGAACCAAAACAATATGGACTGGAAATCCAAAGCAATGAGCTGAAAGATGCTAAAATGCCCCACACAGCTGAGAGGAACTACAGAGTGAAGTAATAATTCCCTGCCAGGCTATTATTATGAGCTACTCTTTTCACATCACAAGCGTTCATTTGATCCATTGTTAATATAAAAAAGTTGGTTAGAGCAGTTTTAATAGTCCTTTCACCAATTACTTCAACAGTGCTACTACACAGCTGTAGCAAAGCATTTATTCAGCCTTTACTTCCAGCCTTTTAGTTGGTGGTGTACCCTTTGTCTTCTTGTATTTAACTGAATGATTCAAGTAAAGCCATCTGCAACCAGCTGCCCTGCTTAAATGTCTTTAAACGAGGCACTGAAGCTGGACCTGCTTTGGACCTTCTAAGCTCCCTGTAGACAATGCTGAGAGACCAAAACATCTCTTTTGCACTATTACTTCTATTATAACAACACAACACACAAAGCCAGTAGAAATCAGTTAGCAGTGGATGCATAGTTTGGAGCAACCAAGCATCAATAAAACATTAGGGATTAGTGGTCAATTTGTTTTTTATTGACAAATATTTAAGACTGATCGAAATGCAATCACTGAGAAGCCATCACTATTCAAATTAATGAGTCACTTCTTTCTCTCTCTCTCTCCCAATTTCTGACTTTAATTTGGTTTTTCTCTTCCTCTCTGTTTCTGAGGCAGCCAGGTGCACCCTTATACAGAGTACGTACTCTCTTACATGGGGTTCATTTCCGTCAGCATGCTGGCAGGAGACTAATAGCTCAGTGACGTTATTAAGATGATAAGTTGGTGCACAATTTGTTCAATGTGAAGGGCACATCCCAACTTCCTGTTGACTCACATCAAGCGGGAAAGGAGCGTGGAGAGAAGGGAGGAGGGTAATATGATGTGATCCTCATGACCTGTGGGAATAGTTCTTGGAATGAATTGATTTTTTTTTACATTTACTTTTAATTTTACAGTAAATGACACATTTTCATCTAGAGATTAAACAATGTATATATAAATATATTTATTGATAACCAGTATTTGGAACTAATATACAATTACAATAACATTTTAAATCTTTAATGCAAAAATAGGAATAACTAGTGATGGAATGTAACAATTCTATGTATTTTACAATTTTATACTTAAGTATTGTACTGTGATAATTAAGTAATTTACTTTAATTATTATTTCCATTTTCTGGTGTTGTATACTTGCACTCTCCTACATTTTAGATGCAAATGTTGTATTTTTTAAGCCACTACATTTATTTTATAACTTTAGTCACTTTGAGGAATGATAGGTTATCATTATTCTGACACATATCTAGTCAGAAATGTTTCCTATTTTCCCCATGTGAATTGAATGCACCACGAGACAGCTGAGGGTGGAAAAGGTGGCCCTTTGATTTTTTTTGTCTTCCTCCTGCCCTGGGCGTGGCAGCAACAACACCTCAGGGCTCTTTTCCCCTTCTCTCTGATATAGCAGCAACCCCCCCCCCCCCCCACCCACCCCCCCCCCCCCCCCCCGTCCGCTGGCTCTGTCTGTCCCTGGGCTGTGCTGTTAGATCGCCTCTATCCACAAGCTGCAGCTTCCTACATTAGGCTCCCAAGTTTTTTTCTTTTTCTTTCTTTTTTTGGTAAATGGGGTGGTGTCGTGATGAATTTACAAGGAACACATACAGACAGTGGGCTGGGTAGAGACACATTTATATACACAGAGAATGAAAATGTGTGTGAGAGAGAAAGGGGAAGAGCCAGCAACTGTGAAGTTAATTAGAACATCCTGTGTCTACTTCTCTCTCTCTCTCTCTCTCTCTCTCTCTCTCTGCCTCCCCTCTATCTCTGAGAGGCTTTGATGTGGCTTAGTGCCTGGAAACTTAATGAAAAATGTATAATAGCCTTTCCGTTCACTGTCGCCCCCCTTCTTTCCTCTCCTTCTCCCCTACTCTCCCCTGCTACTTTGGGTCCTGTCTTCATGACACGGCACTTTAATGCCACATGGGGCAAGTTCCTAAAGCTACTGAAAAGAGCAGTCAGCTCAGACTAGATCCATGCTTAGTTAGCAATCTTTGAAAATTCCATTTACATTTAAAAATGATAATTGCCCTTACCAGCAATTTCAGATTGTTTTGTTTAGATGTCTCTTTACACATACAGGCCTACAATGACATGCTCCCGTAGTTCTTAGTCCTGCTAACTCATTTATGTTATATTGAATGGACTAAGGTTCAGTTCACAAATAGCATCCTGTTGCATCTTCAGCACCTAAGTGTACATGAGTGGCTGGTTTTATGCTGGATATACACACATTGCCTTACACAGTGAAGGCCAGAGTACTCTCGTAGTCCTTGTTCTTTGACAAAATAAACATAAATACAGATGAATCCCACCACCTGTGTTGCGTGATTAGCTGTATTAATGTTTAAAATCAGTGACCACAGAGAGATTAAGATGTGGCAGAGACTTCTCATTACTAATTTTAGTACAGAACAGCTCCCCTGAAGAGACATCATCAATTTTCAACAGCTTAGTTTCACACTAGAATGCAGATTTATCCATTCTAGCCTGGGTTTTGCAAATCAAAAGACAGGCTAAGCATAGATGAGGGGATAAGATTAAAAAAAAAAAATTCACGTTTTGCCATCTTGGCATGTTTACACTGACAAAAAGCCTCGCATTAATAAAACACAAGGGGCTGTGATGGTTAGTCACCGGTGAGAAGATGAAATCTGATCCAGGAGTGCTGATCCATGAGTTTGAAGAGTAATCAACAGAACCATTTTGGTTGATAATACCATAAGGATTTTACAACTCCATAAAGTTATCACAGCAGCAATCATTTTAGCTGTCGCTGTAAGATCTTGATGCATGTAGTATAAATGCAGTGTTCAAGTTAATTTAAAAGTGTGCCAAAGCAGCACCTCGCTGGATGACATTTACTGTGTTGTGGCTAAAGTTGTTGAACTTTTCTGTATCTTTTAGCCCCTGCATCGGCACCCCTGCTGTGTCAGTGCAGTGCTGTGAAATTGAAATAAATGAGGGGTTGCATTTTAACACCTGGTGCTGCTGTTTGTCTGAACATGGCTTCAGCATGTAGACACTCCAAAGCTACACAGAGCAAATGTCACTTTTTTTCTCTCTCTCTCTCTCTGTTTCCACCTCCTGCCTCAGTTCAACCATCCTGTTTTGACCCTCCCAACCCTCCCCTCCCTCCCTGGTTTCCTACCTCCTTCCTCCCCCGGCAGTCACTTTCTGCCAGTCAGCACATCCCCCGGGCAGGGGAGGGGTGTTTGATCAGAGCCTCTTCAACTCTCCCTCTCTTCGTTCCCTCTCTCTTGCTCTCAGCCTGTGTTTCCTTTCAGCTGCTCACTCTCTGTCGATTCGCTACTCTCACACAGAAGCGGTCTCCATTACTTACCGTCAAGTCCAACTTCAAAGATGACATTCTCTGACTTTACTCAGGCTCGTCAATTCGACTCTGCACAGTTGCAGTCGGAACGGGAAAATGAAAAGATGAAAAAAAAAAAGTGTGATGAATGACATCACGGGCCAGAAGGAGTTGGTGTCAAGTGCAATCCATCACCACCGATCAGTATCATGTGGCTATTAACATGCTTTGGCCATGCTTGGCATCAAACAGTGTGTGATGAGGAGTCATCCACCCCAGAGTTTTCCACTTCTCACTCATCATGTCTCTCATCGGATGGTGAATTGTTTTTTTTACTCGCTCATTAACCATCCTTCCTATTTGCTGTTGCAGCTTTGCCACTGTACCTGTCATCTCTCATTCAGATCAGCATCTCCCCTCTCTATCCTCTCTTCATTTCATTCCAGCTTGTTCATAAAGATGAGACTCAATTTAGCCTCTTCCTGTTTCTGCTTCACCACATTCCCGAGCATGTTTTGAGCTTTTAACATTTAAAATGAGGCGTGTTTTGATAAGCACACCGTAAATACATGAGGTGACACCTTTAGCCCTACTTTCCTTCTCTCTCTCTCTCTCTCTAAAACTTTCTTTTCTCCCAGGTTTGCAGAGCTAAATTTGTTAGCAGATTTGTTTTCAGATTCATCTCCCCTCATTGAGGCTTGTCTTGCTACCATCCACTTCATCTTGGTGCCTCTCTTGCAAAGGAGTGGAGCGAACATCGAGTTTCTCGACATTTTTTCCTGCTTCAAACTGCCACCTGAGCTCCCTTAATCCTCACCCTGTACAAAACTACACAACTCTCTTCTTTCAATAACAGTAACAGCAACGAGAAGCATTTGTGCAGAATCAGTGTAACTTGTAAGATAATGGATATGACTTATGGAACATTACCTCACCGACAAGACAGCTTAATTCTTATGGGTGGAAAGAACATCTTTTTCTTTTATTCACTTCTGTTACTTGATCCTTCCTTTCTTAGATCTCACTGGTGCCTCCCTGCTCTCTCTCTCTCCTCTCCTCTCCTTTCCTCTTCTGCCCCCTCCAGGGACCCTTCCTCCATCATACTTAACTCCTCTTCAAAGCCATCTACTCAACCTCACCCCACCCCATGTCTCTCTGTCTCATCACTATTTTGGTTTTATGAGTTGGATGTCCTCTGTCTCCTTTATGCACCCATCCACCATTTCAAAAGTAATGTCAAACACACAAACACCCCCGCCCCCTCCCTCCATGTCCTCGTTGGGTTGAGCAGAAGGTCGTAGACATCAGTAGTCTATTAGGGCACAATGGCAGGAGTTGTGCTGCTCCAACAGCGTGCAATGTGCTGTTCTGAAGGCAACAGGGACAGAGCACAGAGAGGTACTGACTGGCCTGACATCCCCAGCAGATGTATAGACAATACTGCTCTTTCCACTAATGGAGTGTGGCTAAATAGAGTGGTTCTGTGTCCTTTGCCAATGGAATGATGTGTTTCATTCTTCCATGTCTCAGTTTACTGGCACTCTAAAATCAGGAAGACTTCATAACCTCAGTAAATAATACATTTACATTCACATTACGTTATTGGTTTGACATTTTAACTGCATATCACTGACAACAAGGTGAAAAATCTTCACAGGCACTATAGGCTCCAACATTGTTCAGTCTGTGCAATGAAAGATTCCACTTGGAGTAGAGGAATACAGTTATAATACTGTAATTTAACTAAATAACTTCAAATTACTTTGTTGTTCTTTTTTGCAGTGTAGATAACAAACCATAGAAATAAAATGCATACATCTGACATAACCATTTAACTTTCTTTGTTTTTCCAATCAATTTTTTACTGTCATAAATGCTGTTCCTTTGTGCAGACAGAAAAAGTTACCTCTATGCACAAGTCACAAGTTAATATTTGCAATATTCAATAATATTTGTTGCATGATGATAATTGTGGGTCTGTTTGCTTTGTTGACATTGTCAATCAAAACATTGAATTTCCCTTGGGATCAATAAAGTATCTATCTATCTATCTAAATCACATGTACCCATTCTTGAAGATTAGTTGAGTTATTAGCCATGCCCTAGAAGTGCTGATTTACCACGTGACAGATGCTGCATTGCCATGACATCATCCCTTGACTTTTCTGTTATGTTTTTTTTTTTTGTTAAACTCATTGCTAAAAAATATCCAAAGTTTTTTTTTCTCAAACTTTAACTGTGATTGTTGTTTATGAAGTCATAAATATTTAAAGTTCAAGAAAAGCACCTAATTTGAAATCAAGTTTTCAGGAGCTTGAACAGCATCAGACTGTGCTTGCAAGTCAAGCATGAACGCATAGTTAAACTAATCATGGGGAACTTCATGCTGCACCTTAGAAGCCACTAAACACACAGAGGAGACTAATAGATGGAATTAGATTATGCGATATGTGCTTGTTTAACTCCACTGTGGTCTGCTTATGGTTTTCAATATATAACCAACATTAAAAATACAACCAGAGAGAGCTGCATTGCTTACAGTAACAAATGGCAGCTATAGCCACTGGTCTCACGGGTCACTCAGTAAAATGGCTGGCAGGTCACTGAAAACTTCTACACCATTTCACTTCATTGGTAGTGATGGTATGTTTCTATGTCAAAAGCAATTACACTGGATTACTGCCTGAGCACCAGAAGGGGTACCTAACTCTTTAATTACAAAGAACAAGCACTTTGATAAGATTTGGGTATTTACAGCAAATTGTTTTGCTGTTTTTAAATTCCAGTTTTACACCAAGGAAATGTTTGCCCAAAATAGGCATACATCAATAAATTACTTTATCTTAAGTGCCTTCCCATCAATGATTCATTTGCCACATTGGGAAGGTTGGCTGCCTGCAAAGAAAGCGATTACGATTTTTGGCCAGCCTACAACAAACGGTGAAGCATAAATATGAAAATAATCACTGGGTATTTAAGTATTCCTTACAGGCATCACCTTGGTTCAGCCTCAGTATTCCACATTGAGCTTGATGACACAGAATGTCTGAGCTTATAGCTTCCAGCACGAGTGCACTGCTGGATGAACGGTTTTGTACTTACAGGTTTAGTACTTAGTTTTCACACAAATACTTAAAAATTCTCCTCTGAAAATAGAAAAGAGAAGTTCCTTAACAACTCTATGGCACAAGTGACCTTGTGAGACACACTTTTGTTTATGGTGACTTTTCAGCCATTCCAATGTGTTTATCAGTTTAGACATTATAATCACAAATAAACCTCTGATAGATGCATGCCTAACACGTTTCTGCCAAAGCAGCACTTAAAATCTCTGAACTGAAGCTCTTAGTCCATTATCAAACACAGAGGTCACAGATGGTCACAGATAACAGGCTCTTTCACGCATGTTAGTGTTTTGGCTTTGTCCCCACATCCCTTACCCTTTCCTGTGTGTTTATGTTGACAAAATGGAAGTCTGGCTCCAATCAGCAGTATCCACTGAAAGACAACAACCAAGGAAAACGAGGAAGCAAAAAGGAACTGTAACTATACCTTGCTCATCAGGCATTAGTTTGGGCTAATGAGCCTGTCCGATCCCAGAAAGCAAACATCAAATTAACTTTGTATTGTGCCATACTGTGTGTTGCTATAAAAATCAGCATATGCATTTGTAAACTAGTTAAATTGGTGTGCACTGACTGCCTGTGGGGTGCTGTCATCCAAATGTCATGGTAAACAGAAAAACAGCATGCCAGATGCTGCCTGAAAATGGATGCATTTATGTTACAATCACAATTAACTTCTACCACCTGTGACAGGTGCAAGCGTTACCTGCTGTCTGAGTTTTACAGTCGACAAATGTTCAGTTCTTTATCTCTGTTTTTCCCTTCAAATGCCTCAAGACACCATTATGAGAGACATTAAAAGAGACATGATGGGACAAGACATCTTTTAGTAATTAGCTTCATTCTTCAATTTTTAGTTTTACTGT
The DNA here is from genome assembly GCF_020382885.2 of Scatophagus argus. NCBI lineage: Eukaryota > Metazoa > Chordata > Actinopteri > Scatophagidae > Scatophagus > Scatophagus argus. The sequence continues at coordinate 20,862,203 of NC_058496.1, read as the reverse complement.
GTGTGTGTGTGTGTGTATGTGTGAATGTGCACATGCGAGTCTGCCTCATCAAAGCTCTTGTAATTAATACAGGCCAGATAGACAGTAAGAGGTAAAGCAAGATGTGTATGGTCGTATATGTTGCTGCATTCTTCAAATACTTGTGTGTGTGTGTACATTCAGCTTAGCTGTTTGCTTGGAATTTCTTTTTCATTTCAGTGTCAGTGACTTGCAGACTGTGCTAACCTTTTCAAAATGGCACCGGCTGTCCGTTTCCCTGGCAAGAATTCTAAAAGAATGGAGTGTGCCTCCAGTAAGGCTGGCTTGGCTCCCCTCTGTCTGAATTACTCTGTTTCGGTCAATCACTCTATCACTGTTTACGTAGAACTCAATTTGCTGTGATTGATTCTCCACCCAGTGCACAAACCTGCATCTTGAATTTAGGACAAGACTTTGGAAATTGTCAGGCATCGATTCTCAATTCGCCCACTCCCGAAGGCAAAATTTGTCTTCACATTCTCGTCGTGGGGGTGCAGCTTAATTAGTTTTAAGATTTGTTCCACTTGGACACAAATGACAGTTAATGGTTCTTGTGGGACTTTGCGCACAGTCTGTCGTGCTATTGAAATGGCATGTAGCCCAGCTGTGAATGCAAGATGTCTTAGTTTTTACAATGGATTGATTAAGTTGCCAGGAGGCTCCAATTGAAGGAAACCTCTTATTTTATTCCTGACAAAACATTTAAGAATCCATGCCTCAGGCTGACTAAAACACAGCACATTCTTAACTTTTATAACATACACACACTTAAATTGAAGCCACTAAGCTAAAGCACTTGCATCATCTGGATCTTGATAAAAAATGCAACACCCCCTGAATTCCTAATTTGCCAAACTTGAAGGCACCTAATAAGGAGTGCGGGGGGTAGAGAAACAGGAAAATACATGTAATAAATACTTGTAGAATGGCCCAACAGCCAAGAGCCACAGCTACAATTAACAAAGTTTTCCATCTGGTATTTGAATGGCTAGTGGGAAGGTCTTATAGTTCTTGTTGTATAGTGTAGTACTTGTACAAATACAGAGCCCCCATTTTTGCACCTAAACCCACCCAACCTCCACCCTCGCCTCCTTCAATGAACTGTCCTTACAGTTGAGCCCCCTGCTGACAAAAAGACAGATGGGTTGTGGAGGCTCTCTGACCTCAGCAAGCATGCAAAGGCGAGCTGGTCCGCCTTAAAAACCAGGCCACAATCAGTCTTTTCATCCTCCAGTTATATTTCTGGAGGACATATTGGCATGAGAGGAAAATGTGTCGGAAAGGTGACCGCAGCGCCTGGTGTTTGGCAAGAACAAAGTGGAAAAACAACAAATGGAAGCTCTGCTCTCTTCCTCCACCTTGATGCTGAAAGTTGTCTTCTTCTCTCACATGGTTTTGCACTTTTCTCTCTTGTCGTCCTTCATCCATTCCTTTATTTTCAGTTGTTATTTTCTTTATGTCACCATCTCTCTCTCTTTTCCTCTTGCATATCCCATATCTTTTCCTGCCTACCCTCTGGTTTTGTGTTTCTCTCTCCCTTTTTCTCATTCCCTACTCTTCCTCACTCGTTTCCATTCTGATGTGTCTCTCCCTCACTCTCTGCCTTTCTTCATGTCTTTTTGGCCACGGTCCCATTTCCCCAATTGGCTTAGTGGCAGTCTAATCATTCTCCGACACCCCTGCTGTCGTCTCTTCTATCTCTCCGCCTGCCGCCGCCCTAATCCTCTGATCAGTAAACACCCTTCTTCGGCACACACTGCTTCTCAGCAGCCCACTGCCTTCCCAGTGTACTTCTCCACAGTGCATACTGATGGTCCTTCCATTTCCTCCAGGCAAGCACAGCACAGAATGACTTTGAGGGCAGCACAAGTGAAAGATCCTCTGGAACACTCCTCAGGCACACTGATGGACCAAAGAATTTCTGAATTTTCAGCTGTTCACTCTGGCTCCATTGCATTAGTTTGGTGGTGAAATGCTGACGTGAATGAAGTAATTCTACTAAAACATTCCTCAACATGTTGAGCATTTTACTCTGACTGCAGTGCAAGGCAGTATCAAGTGATAATGTTGCTCTTTAACCTTCTGCCCTGACGGTCATTATGATTTGCTAGATTTATATAACTGCAGTCTTGCCAAAAACAACATCAATATTGTAAAAAAAAATGTCAGCCAGTACATTCAGTTTTGAGTTTTATTGTTGATTTCTGGCTCATTGCTGGGGGGCAGTCGTGATCTAGAGGTTGGAGAAGCGGCTTGTGATCGGAGGGTCACCGGTTTGATTCCCCCACCGGACGGGCAGTAAAAATTTGGGTGTGGTGGAGTGATTAGTGTGACAAATGCACCAAGATACTCATTTACTGTGTCTAACACTGCTAAAGCCTCAAATTAACTTTTTCACAAAACAGGAACTGTGGATTTTCTCCCCCATCTCTTTCATTGAATGAATTATTAGCGATATATTGTTTTTAATGTCCATGTATCTGTCTGTGTCTGTTGTAGACATGCTTGAAAAACTGTGAAACTATAAGGTTAGGAAAGACTGTGCTTGAAAAAACTCTTTCAACATTTTGCAGAGAGAATTAGATGATAATTGCCATACTATTCTCATCAAGTCTGCATACGTGGACACATGGATGCAGGCAGAAGGGGTTGCTGAGGAGGCTGCAGAACCCCCTGAAGTCAAGACTTATAAAAAACATTAATTGATGAAGAAAAAATTGTGATGCAGAATCACAGCAGAGAGAGAGAGAGAGAGAGAGACAGCTTGATGATAAGCGAGAGAATATGGACAGAAGAGTTGACTTGATATAAATGACTTTCTATGAGCATGAAGACTAATGTTACTTTATAGTTCTGGCATCTGTGTTAACAGTGGCAAACAAACAGATCGGCATCATAGGCTCTCATCTACTTCTTGAAACATCTGCATGCTCATTCTGCTGCATTATTAGAAAATACGATGTACTGGTTGTGAATCACATTTCTAGCCTGTGTCCAAGGGCTGTCGTTCTTCATCTCTTCATCTTGAGGTTCTCATGCATTATTCCATCCTGTTGACTGTGTGGTCGCTGCGGCAGCTTTGACATGCAGTGTGTTGCTGTTCACGTTTGCTGTCTGCTGTGGTGTGAAACAACTCAAATTCTTGGAAATTGTTGTGACGAAATGACTGACTTCCAGCATCCCAGTCTGTATGCAAGACTGGAAACAGGCAGTGAAATAGTTTTGCATGTAACCGCAAAGCCACAACGTTTTACACTTTGGTTTTCATAACGGTCAGACAAACAGCATATAATATATTAATGAGTGAGAGGTGCTAGTAGGTAGATTTTAGTAGGTAGATTGGATGAGCTGAGCTCGCCATATTGGCCAATTTCTAGTCTTAATGCTTGCGTATGTTAACCAGCTGCTGGTGGTAACTTCACATCACAACAAGAGATATGCAATATGAGATAATCTTAAAATGAAAAGGCAAACACCAACTGTGACGGAACACAATTCAAGCAACTGGCATGAAAGTCACATGCTACTTACCCACACCCATGATGAAAATAGCCTTACACTATAACAACTCAAGGGGCTGTGTTGGTGGGGGTGTGAGTAACAGATGAATGAGCTCAAACTAAGGTTTTTCAGAAGCTGAAATCTCAGTGCACAGCGGTCTATAAGACAGGATTGAATGATGGCATTCAAAGGAAATTGTGAGTTGTGGACTCTATATAGATGTACTCCCTAGGCGCAGGGTTGGTGAAAGTGTATTGTTCAGTTCTTGTGTTTATGCTCTATGTCTGTATGTCCGTGAGGTACTTAGAAGATGGAAATGCTCATTTTGTTGGATGGACCTTGAAGTATTACTCTCATTAAAGAACACATTGCTCTTTTCCACAGAGTGGATCGGTCGCTATGTAGTGCTTTTGCCCAGTGTGATATCATCATGTTGCTGTGAACTTGTATTAATGAATTGCACCGATATGCTCGCACTAATGTTGCAATCAAAATCAGATTAAGATGTTGTTATTATTACACTAATTACTATTGAAATGAGACAGCAGAAATGAACAAAAGTCATGCACCTTTTCAATTTCATCAGCTTCAAGTTCAAGAGGCGACTCCCTCCTGGTTGACATACTCTAATCCAGTCAAGTAAACCTACAACTAAAAGGAGCTAATCGCTAATCAGTGCACTCATTATTAACCTAATTAGCTGCACCTGTAGCCCTCCAGTTTATGATACTTGTGGCAGCACCAGCAGCCTTAAGCCTCTATTCAGAAGCAGTGTCTCAACAGCCAAGCTGAAGGCTAACGTGGCTGCAGGATTAGAGGGTTTATCCCCATAATCGGGTGTTGACCCCAGAGGAAGTAATGCCAAAAATGTAATCTATATATTATCAGCAGTGCCTTACATCTAGATGTCTCTTCTTGTGAAAATAACATAAACTTGAGGGAACACCAAACTGTATGAATGTGTTGACTAAAATGTCACCTTAGTCTGATTACTGATAGTAAAGAGCCATGTAAGTATAAGGGATAGAGCCCAGCTGTTTCTCTCAACAAAATGAAGCAGGCAGAGAAAATAAACAATGACTTCATAAGATTTAAGGCTAAATGAATAAACAGATAAAATTCTTTCTGCAATAAAGTGGTTTGATGAGCAGAAATTTGATACCAGGGATTCACAAAACATGAGGAAACAGGAATCAGTTTAAGTGCACCACATTTTTGGAACAAATTCTTGGAAAACCTCCCAGCATTTTGGGAAAATTCATTCATATCTCTGCGGCAGTGTTACTGGACTGTATCAGTTTTATTTGACCCTTCTTAATTCACATGTGTTTTTCTTCTTGTATGTTGTCTTAATGCTTTTTAATGACTTATGTAAGGCACTTTGAATTGTCTTGAAAGGTTCCATAAAATAAACCTGTCTTGCTTAATTGGACATGGAACACAGTTTGTAAGAATATTCTGTTCTTACAACATAATTTAATTGTGATCTATCAAATGTAATGGTATATTTCTACAGCAGTTAGAGTCTTGGGTTTGGATGGACATGTTGTGGACAATGTGTTTTTATTCTTGTCAAAAACAGTTAAAGTATGACTGTTGGTAGTATTATGTTTTACAGAACATGTCGCATGTGCAGCACACTTGAGAATTAGACTATTTATCATAATCTTTTAAACTTTTTCTTGTTTTGTTGTGTAACTTTCCTTGTTGCTAATATGTATTCTTGTAATCAGGAAAGACACCCCTCCATGACACACACATCATATGATTGTGGGGTCTTCATTTTTATGGTCAGATTAGAAATTGCCTGGGCATCTGCAAAACTTTCACTTGTACATTTATTTTGCCTCAGCTATAATGATGATATTATTAAGTCTCAACTATGTTACTTAAAAATAATGCATGGACCTCCACCTACATTATCAGCTGTTTCTGTCAAATATTATTTTATGACTTTTTTTGTGACTAAAGTTCAGAGTCCACAGAATATCATAAATAACCTCAGTAACCTGCATGCTAAATTCTAAAATTATACTCATAACCTCATGCAGCGCTCAGTTAGAAATAATTCTCTTCTTGAATCAGCCAGTGAAGACCTGTAACTCATTCATACGATACTTTGTCTTAATATATCTCATCATGCATTTTACATGATACAGTTAATTTCATGTCAGTTACAGTTAATTTCATGTCTTGTCATACAGCAGCTGCCTAGAGTGAAGATTCCAGTTCACACAAGGTTGTATGCATTATTATCTAACATGCTTACCTTATTGGGAAACTGTGTCATTCCAGGTTTGAGTTCTGCTGAACATTCAGACAAATCACAGGCGAGTACAATGCAAATTAGATACAGTCTCATGTTTTCTTTACACATTTGCATTAAACTGTTTTAAATATGCATGTTACAAATTTGTATATTTCCTTTTCATGATTAATAAATTGCTTTATTTATTTAATCTAATCCCTTCAAAGCATCTGGATTAACCAAGCTCTACAGTACTGTTTAGTTTACAAAAATGAGCTCAACAGAACACAAAAAATAATAATAAACAAAAAAATGTTCATATCTATTTATGCCAAGACAAATTCCTTGTTTGTAAACATATGTAGCAATAAAGTTGATTCTGATTCTAATTGTTGATATATGCTAGGTATCTAATAATGGCTTCATGACTGCATATAATATATATGCCAAAAATTAGAATTTCACCAAACAAAAATTCAGAACATAGTTTACAACTATGCTCAGATAGAGACAAATTAAAAGATTGATCAAAAATGCACTACAGTCTTTAATTTAAAAATTGCAATAAACCCAAACCAAGAGAAGCCTCATGACATTACCAGGGCTCTTTGCCCGTTTCCACAGGCTAAAACTAATTAAGCAATAATTACTGACCAAATTTTAGTAATTCTGTCAAAAAAATGTGAATTTGTTCAGTTGTGTGCTTTGACTCCACTGCACCAGTTTGTGGTGGTAATTACAAGGCAGCATTGAGTGATTCTAGTACACTTCAACCTGCCCTCTTATGATCACTACAATTTGCAAGCTTTACCCAACAGTCTTGCTAAAAAATAAAACCTCCACACTGAAACAAATATGTACTCTCTTGTCTTTTTCAAGAGTTGTTGATTTCTGCCTTATTGTGCTTGATTCAGAAATACTGATTCTCGCTACAACCCCTCCTGGGTAATGTATGTTCCTCCACCTAAATACATAACACACCACCAATATTGTGATCCTTGTAGACAGAGTTTCTTTTTCTGATGTGTGCTGTGGAGGATCTGGCAAATTGAAACGCTATAGAGCTGACAGACAGTGTGCTGCGTCATCCTCCCTTGAGGGACAGAACCAGAATCATCTTCTGCTCTTCAAATCTGAGCCTTGATCACCAAGAGTGAAATGCACAACTGACCTCTGATCAGTCAGGCTCTGGGGGCCACTTATGACTGCTCCCTGTGCTATTCATCAAAGCGACATCCAGTGATTGGGAAGTGGACCCAACAGAGCTGACTGCCAGTCCTTGCCTGTGTGTGTTTGTGGACTCCTGAGACAGAGTGACTGACTGAGTCACCTTAACATTAGTGTATCTGTGTATTCCTCATGTTATTCAAAGAAGCATTCATCACATTAACAGCCTATCAGCTAAGTGCATCTATCATCTGTCAGCGTGTGGCTGCCATGGTAGCAGTTTCTGGGGCGGCGGAGAGTTGGACCACGCAGATGCTTCAGTTGTTCCACAGTATTAATCAGCCGAGTCACACCTCTTCTTCCACTCCTCCACTCACTTCAAGGCAATGATTTATAGCTCCATTAATGCAAAAAATACATTCACGTATTCTGTGTTCAGAGATATGTTTCAAAACATAAAATCAAGTCACAGATGTGTCTTTTGCCATCATTTGCCATTTTACGCACCGTTGACTGTATTACATTTCTGCAAGTGTTTATGCAAGCCTTTGATAAATGGAATATATAAGGAAAGAATTTAAACACATTTTCTCAAATTTCACTCCTCTGCCACTGCGCCATGCATTACCCATGCAGGCCTGAGTAATTCTTAACTTTTTTGATGACCAAAATGTGTGTGTTGCACTGAAAGTTGATGTCAGATTCATGGTCTTTTTTCCATATTGTTTAACCAGAAATTAACTTGTACTGCTACATCTATTTTGACAACACTTACAGCAGACGTTTCACATTTGGTAAATACATTTTGATTTCATGCTGAGAGTTAGATGAGAAGATTAACAGAACTCCAGACATGAGAGTGGTAGCCATCTTCTCTTTTACACAAGAGCGTGAATAAGTGTAGAAGACATTCAGCTTCTGTTGTTGAAAAAAACAGTAAAAATGAATGAATGAAAGAGGGGCTTTGCCAACGAATGTACTCCTCGGGGTAAGGTGTTGAAATAACTGTCACATTGATAGTACCGAAATGGTACTACAACTGTAGTACAAATTTCAAATGATGCATTACACTGAAGAATACACAAAAAAACATACTGTTTGAGACTCCACTGGACAAAAAAACATTGTTATGACCCTTCCTCTTTTTCTGACTTTCCATCACAAATGAAGGATGCTGAAAATTAAGGAGGTCATGTCACCTAAAGACCATGTACTTGCAGTGCTGACTCGTGATGTTTGTTGCCCACGGTCTCTTTTCATTTCTAAACTGTCTGATGCAAAGAAACGGCAAGCCTTTGCTGGAGTCACACGACTTCCTGCCTTGCTGAAGAGACACTCAAGCCTTGCCTTGCCTTGACTCTGGATGAGATCATCTGCTAGAGACACAAAGGGAACATGTGTAATATATAACATGTAGTATGTAATATGTCAGACAATGGACACTCAATGTACAGTTTTTGAATTTGGGGAAAATCCCCTGAGCAAAACCGTCAATCATCATTATGACCACTTCCCTCATGATGGATGGTTACGCCTCAAAAGTGGTGGTATCTTCATGCTGAAGGCAGGGCAGGGTCATTTTCACACACTGAGTCTTCTGCTGAGAGTGACAACATGACTCATCTTCATGGCACAAGGACCAAAAATAGCGTGTTGGCACTCTAAAAACTCTTGCCAAAAGTCATTATGGAGCTTTCAGTCTTTAGCTTTCTATTTCTGTATAGTATTTTATGGTTAGCTCTCCTCATCCATTTCCCAGTCAAAGTAAATCCAGTTCATTTGACTTCTGTAATTGGTTTAATTACGTTCATTTGGGAGACTCAATTTGATGTGGTTTCAACAGAAAAGCTGAAATTTGCAAAAGCGCACAAAGATGAGGACAACATGCATCCATCCATTTTCTATACCGCTTATCTGTCAGGTTCGCAGAGGGGTTGGAGCCTATCCCAGCCAACTACGGGCGAGAGGCGGGGTTCACCCTGGACTGGTCGCCAGTCAATTGCAGGGCTGACACACAAAGACAGACAACCACACACACTCACACTCACACCTAGGGGCAATATAGAGTAGCCAATTAACCTAATGTGCATGTTTTTGGTATTGTGGGAGGAAGCCGGAGTACCCGGAGAAAACCCATGCAGGCACAGGGAGAACATGCAAACTCCACATAGAAGGGCCCAGAGGTAAAACAATGTCAGAGGTAAAACAATGCACAATATGGAAAGCTGACTTTGAAAAAAGTACACATGTAAAATATGTGTAAATAAATGAAGAAATGGCAGCACAGACTTCTTCTTCCTCTCTAGTTCTCAGTTGTTGACACATAGTTATTTCTCTGCAGTGACTGTTCATTTTGGCATTTCATCAAGTAAATCCAGCAGCATTCTCATTATTTATTTCCTTTTCTTCTTTGTGTCGTGTTGCCGGTTTGTTTTGAAAAGGGAAAAGACTTGATTCCTTTGTGTGTGTGTGTGCGTGTATGTGTGTGTACGTTTCTTTATCTTACTGTGGTTTTCTAAAGTTTGCAGCCTGCAGTATTATCCAACTCAGCTGTGGTGTTGTGCGCTGCCTTGATAATTTATTCTTAGAAACTTTTTATTTACAAATTCCTTATAAAAAAGATGAATAATCCAATAATCACACTTTGAAGTTGTAAGAATAGATTTTTTTTAAATTACCATAAACATTATGATCCCATTAATGAGTGCAGACACTTTACGTTTAAGGTTATGGATATACTATTGGAATCTTTTATTGATTTTTCATCAAGATATGTTTTTATTTCAACCCCACAAATGCACTATGCACTAATATAGCCGGAGGCTGTTCCATCTGGTTAGTTATGGCACTTGTCTTTTCTTCGAATAGAAGTTCAGCCAAAACTTCTCAGCTGGTCTCCCAGGGCACCCTGATATCGATCCTGCTCATGCCTTAATTTGATTTTGAGTTTGTCCAAAGCGATTTATATTGAACCAGTAATAAAGAGAATAACTGTCACTTATTCTACGGTGATAGTCCACATAATAGTGGAGATCAATAAGAAAAAAATGCAGATTCCATCTTCATAAAAATTTTCACTAAGCAGAACATAAAATAAATAGCATAAAACATACCGCTCATCTAAAAGTCTGTAAAAATAAATCACCAACATGTGCTCTGATCAATTTATTATTACCAGTTAGATCAAAAAGAAGTTGACGATATCTTGTTTAGAGGCGTACATCAATACAGAGTGCAAAGTCTTTGTTGGTATTCGCCTGTGGCACTTGTCTGTCACTCTAGCAATGCTCTAGCATCATAAAGCATCATTAGGATATGATTCTTCTCTGTGCAACTTACAGTTTTCCCACTAATGTTTCACTGGCATATCCTCATATGCAGAGGATCACAGAGCTCCAACCTCTACAAAATCCAGTGTGCTTAGTACACAGCTGGATACCTTCATTATTGACTGAAATCTTTTGACAGACACGTGGATTTAGTTGACCTTATGTGCTTCTCCAAGCTACATTTCATATTTGTCTAATAATAAAAGGTCTGTTGGACTTATTTGCCGGACTTCAAAGGTTTTTCTCAGCATTCACAGGAGGAGCAGGATTGCAGTTTCAAAGAATAAATGTTAAGATGAATTAGGTCAGAAAATGGTACAGCCTGATATGTACACATGACCCCAGAGTCGCATGCTATGCTACCAGAATGCCTACTTTGTTTCATGAAATCTGGATCTACGTGTCAAAAATGGAGCATCGTGGCAGACTGACGCAGAAAAAGGCTGAAACCCAATGCAGAGTCAAAAAAGCAGGGATGCGAGGTAGAGGTCCAAAAACAATAAGTCTTTATTTTACAAAGCAAAAACTCAAAAAAAGCACACACTTACTGTGTCATGGTATCAATGAAAAACTGGCATGGCATGGCATGGCAAGGCAAGGCAAAGGTATCCTGGCAAAACATGGAAGACAAAGTAAAAAGTAACGCTAACACTCAGACAAAGGTGGACATCAACGAGACACAGGTGACACACATTAGGAGGGAGAAAGCAATCAAAAAAACCAAAAGCAAAGCTACCTGAAAACAGGACACACAGGGGAAGTGATCCTTTCAAAATAAAACAGGACATGACAAAAACCTTGAACATAACACACGGAAACACAAGACACACATGGAACATGACAAGGACTCAAAAACCAAAAGACAGAGAACCAAGACGTGACAGAAACCTTGAACATAAAACATGGAAACACAAGTAACATGACACATGCATTCAAAAACAAAAGGACAGAAAACATGAAAACACATGAGAGACAAACATGAAGCATGGCACGTGGACTACCAAAATCAAAAAACAAAGCATGACCAAAACACCAGGCATGACACTACGCTGAAATGTAAGTCTGATATAAACATTTTCGAAAGCCAAATCATTGTTGAAACCAAGCCAATACATTAGTCAGTGGCTTATCACAGATATAGATGGAACTGGCACAGATTTCATACAGTGAATGAGACACTGTAGTGCAGAAATGTACAGTAGGTTTTAGGTACCTAACCCCCACTGCTCCCCGGGCGCTGCACGCGGGTGGGTTAAATGCAGAGCACGAATTTCATTGGAGTGAGTTCCCTCCAATGACGAAATATGTCACTTCCACTTCCACTTCCAAATAGTTGGCCCTATTTAAATGCTCTACAGCAGATGAGGTAAAGTCTGTCACACAATTACCATCTTGCAAGTGGCACAAAATCTGGTCACAAATTAATGTACGAGGTGTTAAGGGATTGTGTTTAGTCTTGTGTAAACATCGGTGTGTCCTGAGCACAGCATGAATTAAACCAATCAGAGTGTCAGCTCAAATTCCCTTTAAAAACCAGGTCTTTGCTGAAGGACAGGATCAGGCAAACTGGGTCAGAAAAATGATCACTCTGATTAATAGCAGGTAGAATTAAGGTGAAATAATACACCATTAATGTGGAAAATATTAATTAGGCCATATTATCTTCAGTGACACCTCCCCCACCCCCCAGTAGAAATGATATGTGCGCCTCCACTGTCTCCAGTACAGTAGCTTAAATTCATTGATGGTTTAAATCTTCCGGCATACAGACAGGATCAGTCAGGGTCTAATGTTCACTAATGTTGTGTGTTTGTTTACCTAAAGGTCACACATACTGTCCAGTCTTCAGTGAGGCACCAGTAGAGCCACAGTGAAACGTCCATGTGGATGCAAGTTTCTAAATAAGAGAGAATCAGTTGTTTGCGTGGGTGGTGAGTTGACGAAGACGTACTTGTGGGTTCGGCTGATGTCAGAGCAGATCTCTGCATCACGAGTGTGTGACAAACCGACTGTTGGTGTGTTGTGAAGCTGCCTACATTGGTGCATCTTATTATCTGAATAATGTGTCCTTTAAATAACAGGGAAATTACTACACCCTTCACTTTAGACGAGGTTTTTGCTGGTCAGTGGTCAGTGGTCAGTTTCTTTCTGCTGCCTCAAGATAGCCATGCACCAACAATGCACCTGAGGACCAAAGAGCCCATGGATGGGTACAGGTACATTTTCTTCTCACACAACAAAGGTGATGAAGGATATGAAATGGAAACTACATCGGTCCCACACTAGCAATGACAGTTTTACTGCAGAACTTTTCACCTGGCATAAGACAAAGTCCAGTGTTACACAATACGTAAACAGAGAACAGAGCGTTTCAAAGAGTTTATTTTTCACGTGTCTCTCTGCTGACCTCATTTCAAACTTGTTTAATGTTCGTATTTGTATATTTTACATCAGACTTTTCTGATGTAAAATCTGTTGGGTTCTTATTATGCTGTTGTGTAACATCAGCTTTTCTGATCTTGTCATCCATTTAACATTTTCTGACATTGAAAACTACAAGCGTTGTCTTAACAGCTTGCACCCTTTGCAACAGTGATTATGAAATTGTTAACCGCCAGTTTTATTTTTAGGCATTGTGTATGAATGTGTGAGAAGACGATGACAGGAGAAAGGAGATAGCGTTCCCTCCCTCTGTGGAAGAGTGTAAGTAAAGTTCAGAGCTCACTCAAATTCACAATCAGTGTTCATTGTGCAGTGTGCTCTGCAACAAACTATTCCAGTCTGACCTTGTCTTTCACCGACAGTTAATGGCTTTAAAAGCCGAGAGCGCTGTGCTTTCTGCTGCAAAAGGCCACTCACTGTGTGCACAGAAGAGTGTGTTTGTGATCCCACATGCATTCACACACACACACACACACACACACACACACACACACACTGCACTGCAGCTTGTCTACCTGCTTATACCTCTCTCTTTCTCTTTGTCTTTACTCCTCTCTGTGTCACACAAATGCACATACCAGTTTACACTTTGTGAGTGGGATTTGTGTTGTTTTTCTGTACTGATATTGAGGTGAAGCACATTAAGAAAAATGTGTTTAAAGGTGATATATAAATGACTTTTTTACTTATATCAAAATACTTTTCCAACTTTGACCTGAACCTTACTCTAAACCAAGTGTGTGTATGGGAGAAAAGGTAATATACTGACCAAGAAGCTGCACAGTTGGTTGGATAACATTAATTTGGAAAAATGCACCTAAATTAATAAGAGGCATTTGTACATACAAATATTTTGAACAAGCAGTAATGTTAAAAGGATGTTTTATGAGATGTGCACTCAAACATATTTTTGCAAGTGATCATCAATATCAGCTCTGCCACCCAAAGCAACATCAACAGTGAAGGCAGACGAAATGCATTCTTGAAAAATATACGGCAGTATGTGACCACAAAGGCTATTAAAACAGACAGAATACCACCTGTATCCTGGGTGACTGTCACTGTAGGTAGAACCTGAAGTTAGCAACAGGTGTAGGAGCTCAGCGAACATCTTTGATCACTTGTTGGAGTTGTGGCTGTATCCAGTTACAGCCTCTTACTCTTACTCAGTTACTTCCTCTTTCTCTTTCCTCATTCACTACTCCCTGTTTAACAGACAACAAACAATTCACTCTATAGTGAGCAAAATGAGATTTTGGACACGGTTGGTAAACCTTGTTAAACCTTGTAAATGTTGTTTCATCATGTGAGCTTTAATCTTTGATAAGTACACACACATATATATATATATGTATGTATGTATGTGCAAGTATAGATTCATCTTATAAATTCTGTCATGACATCATCATTTTGTGGCAGTAGTAAGATCATAAGCCACACAAAAATGTCTTCTGAAGGATTACTTGAGACTGGCAGTGGTGGTGAGTGAAGAGTGAAGAACAGCCAAGCTGAAAGTCTGGATGGATGTTATGTGAGGTCCCCACTGGACAGCTGATTCTGATGAAACAGCAGGTTAATGGGGTGGAGGTGGGTGCTTTGTCCTGACACTGAAATGAAAACTAACAGCAGCAACGAGAAAAACTGTTTGACGGCAACAGTGAGAGGCTTGCAAGTCAGACAAAAGGCTGAGATGTGCTTTTTTTTTGATACATTTTTATACATTTTGATAAATTTGAAATCTCAAGCCCAATTCATTACCCCTGATGAATTCTATTCACATTACATATTTGTAAAATTGGCTGAATTTGTCCTTCAATCTGTAAAACCTTCAAACTTACAAAAAGGTTTTCCAGTGTTTTCTCTTTTTGTCCTCAAATGGTCCCCATGACATCACCGTGTGAACAGATTGTTGTCCTCATATGTAACACAAGCACACACTCATACTATCACACAGTGGGAGCTGTGTAAATCCATGTCTCAGGGCTATAACTCATTTTACATCTGTGCATGTCATGTAATGGTTAGATACCCCCCCCCCCCCTTCTTTTCACCTTCCTCATCACTCTCAACACTGCCTCCCCTCTGTCCTCCCACCCCCTGTCTCTCCATTCATCTGTCCCCCCTCCTCTATTTCTGTCCTTCCTCTTCCGCCTGGCTGACTGGTGTCTTTTCCTGTCTTCTATTTCTGTCCTGCTCCATGTCTCCCCTTTTCTCCTCCTCCTCTTCCCCCCACCTCCCCTCTCTTGTCTCTCTCTCCTCTTTCTCAGGGGTCCTGTTCTAATTCAGTACTCATCCTCCAACCTAGTTTTCTGCTTTCTCTAATCCGCCTTTACACTTTAACTGCTTGTAGGGGCGTATAGTACTGATACAGTCACAGAGGCCTCCCTCACAGATCTCCACAACTCACCCTTTGTCTCATCTCCAACTTCTTCTCTCCTCTTCCCATTCCTTCCTCTCATCTATGTTCTTCTCCTCTCCTCATTCCATTTTTTCTGTTTTTCTTTTTCTTTTCCCCCTCTTTTGAAATTGTCAAGTCTTTACTGGCCGGAGGGATGGGTAGGAGAGGCTTTTGACAAAATTTTCAAATAAGGAAACACACTTTCTCAGCGAGGAAGGAATTAAGGAATTATCCACCCTCAACAATTCTCAGTGCCCCTTTTTTCTTCTGGAGTAAACAACTATGAGTCTCCTCTATTCTGCTGTGTTGCTGCTGTCTGCCTGCCCACTGTGTGCTTAACACAAACGCTAACACCTGTCAGAAATTGCACAACACACTTGCCAACGAATGATCAAATTTTAGTCTGCTCTTACCCTTGTAGCTACATACCTGTTTGTTTACTTGCAGAACCACTTTTCACAAGAGAGCTCACATGAATGACAGGCGTCACAGTACATTTGATTTTTAAGCCAGAAAATGAGTTGACAGCTTATGTGGGTTGATTTTTCCCTTATAATCACATACTGGCACTTTTTCAGTGAGCGAAACATCCAAAAACTAAACATTAGCTGCAAAAGCAAAGACACCAGAATCTTGTTCACTTATGAAAAATGGTGAGAAGCCCTTGAACAATACCGAACAGGCTGAAATTCATTTTCAAACAGCTGTGCAGCAACAACGCAGGGACAATGAACTGAGACTTGTGGGAGGCTGCTTAGTGAATGGAATGCTGGTTCTACGGTACAGTCAACTTTTTTCGGCTAAATTCTGAACAAGACACCAAGGACTGGTAAAAACTGATACGACACTTGTCAAGAATTTTAAATCATGTTTGTAAGTAACCTCATTATGTAATTATGTAATGAAATGACTAACCTAGCTCTCTTCACATCTTAAACATACACCACGGTACAAAATAACACATTGTGGGGCGACTTCACAAAAGGATTGCACGGTTTTTGTGGCCATTAAACCTGCACAAATGAGACAAAAAGAAACCCTGTAGTTCTCAAAGCATAAATTCTCAAAGCAAAGTGTGCAATGCATGCCAGCTGCGTAGCCTAGGAAATAGCTTCTTGGTCCTCCAGAACTATCTGCATGTATTTGAATTAGATAATATGCACATATTTGCATCAATGCAAAAAAAGTCCAATTTATAAACACCAGCATTAATAGCCACACACAGTTATATTATTAGCATCTTCATAGAGTTGGTGGCAAGTGAAGCATGTTTAGTGCTTCAGTTTGTCTCCATGGGGTATAGCTGCCATTTATCATTGTTACTGTGCTCATGCTAAAAAAATAATTGCTCACTCCTCTGAAGTTGTTCCTGGATGAAATGAAGCTTAGCAGAAGTCCCTCTCTCATACCAGCTGTCTTTTGCCAGTCATTGCTGTTACGTATATGTTGCCACAATGATAACTGAATTCCAATTCAAAACTTTAGGGCCATGTTTTCATTGTCACATCACTAGCACAATAGCTTTTGAGAATAGGACATGGCAGATATCAGTTGCAAGTCATGTGCGTATATCAGTGGCTGCATTTTTTTGTGAACTTACTCTTGTATCTTCTTTGTTTAATTCGTACAAAAATGCCGAAATGTGACACTTCTAGTCTTGCCATCACAGTGAGGCTACCAGTGAAGATCTACTGCCTGTCTACTACTGACTACAGGCACTGATTGACACTGCGTTTTGCTCGGAGCCCAGTACAAAACAACTATAATTAATAAGTAAAACGGAAGGAATATGCTTAAAAACAGGCTTTGAATTAAAACGTGCTTTGGATTACATCTACACAAGCAAACTGTGAGTGAAAGGCAAGCTGGTATCCAGTTTGCATAGAGCAAATGTAAAGGACAACTAAAAATCGTGCCTGGATTGCCTTAGATAAGCCTTTATGCTACAATAAGCTAAGCTAATCACCTCTTGGCTCCAATCACCACAAAGACATGGGAGTCATTTCAAACTTCTTATCTAACTCTCTGCAAGAAATCATATTTTCAAACTGTTATTTAATTTAAGTTTTTAATTAAGTATTTAATTAATTAGTCATGCCTTGTCTAGCTCTAAAAAGTAACTTTTTCCCAAAAAGCTGCCCCCTTTGTAGCAGCCCAATACCAAAAAGCCGTCAAACATTTTTTATCAATATCCAATCACTGTCTCCCAAAGCAGTGCAGGTAAATGACTTAATGACTTGATTGTTCGAAGTGAAATATAGTTTTAAGTCTTCTTCCAACATACAATAGTTTGCTTAAATCTGCTTAAATTTAATGGAAAAGAGTTCTGAAATGTGAATGAGTTTGTTGAAGTCACATTCTAAATACATATACAGCTCTGCAGCTATAACAAATGCCACTCTTTAGGGAAGCCTTTCTACAAAATTTTGGAGTGTTTTTGTGGGAATTTTGCCCATTCACACAGTAGAGCATTTGTGAGGTCAGACACTGATGTTGGACAAAAAGGCCTGGCTCACAATCTCTGTTCCAGTTCACCCCAAAGGTGTTGGATGGGGTTGAGGTCAGGTCTCTGTGTGGGCCAGTCAAGTTCTTCCACACCAAACTCATCCAGCCATGTCTTTATGGACTTTGCTTTGTGCACTGGGACACAGTCATGCTGGAATAGAAAAAGGCCTTCACCAAACTGTTGCCACAGTGTTGGAAACATAGCATCGTCCAAAATGTGTTGGTATGCTGAAGCATTAAGATTTCCCTTCACGGGAAGGAAGGGGCCCAATCCAACCCCTGAAACACAATGTGTATCTGTATCTTTCCTGATGACAGAAAAGTTACATTTACATATTTACATACCCAAGATTACATCATTGTAAGTAGTTAGTTAGTAGTAACTTCAGTTTCAGTTAACAGTGTGATATGTGTGTTTGTAGTTTAATGTTAACGGTTTGGGGGAAATGTAATATTTTTCTAGAAATGTTTGCACAGATTTTTAAAGAACTCTATCTTTAAAGAACTAAAGAAAATTTCACTTGATGTTTTTATTGCCACTCTGCTCTAATTAGCTTGTTCCCTTACCTTTATTGTGAAAATAATATTTTTTCCACCCTGAGAACTTTTAACATCAATAGAAACTGATAAATCAACTGCTGTCTCTGATACATAGTTAAACATGTGCTCATCATACACATGAGTGTACTGCACAGTTGGTCACACAGGAGGTCAAGTCAGACAAACTGGCATCCTCTGACAGCCATGGCTGACAGCCTGTAGTCCTCAGGCGACACCATGCAGCCGTGCCCAGTTTACCCTATGCCAGGGCCACGTTTCAGACGCAAACACACACTGCAGTAGTGTTGTTGGTGATCGCAAAGCTGTATGCTTGCATGTATGCATGTGTTTCACCCTGACACTTTGAACCTCTTCACGACGTCACATTTGACTCAACAGGGTTCACATTCACATCACCCCCCCCAACCATCATTAGCAGCAGCAACAGCATACTTGAGGACATGCTAATAGAATCTCTCTGCAGCAGCAGAGACTAACCAGTATCCGCAGCAATATCATTTCCATGTTGTCACCAGTCATTCATTGTCTAAGTTCTGCTTAAGTAATCGCGCCTGTTCTCCAGAAAGCGCCTGTGGCGATGCGTCTCGCCAGCGTTGCCTGTTAACTCAAATGTAACACAGTGTCCTCCGCTTCACCCCCACAAAGCTGGGACTCGGAGGCAGACACATGAGATGCAGCCGAATGGCTTCAAGAACTGGCAGGTCCTCAGTGGTTTTGAGCCAGACAGAGAAATGGAGCCAGAGGAAGAATGAAAATGAAGAGAAAGAACCCAAAGAAAAAAGGCGTAAGACAGTTTAAAAAAAAAAAGAGAGGAGGAGAGATTGATTAAGAAAGAGTCGAGGTAATGAGCGGGTCACCCTTCCTGGGTCGCCTTAGTGGATAGCTGCCATCTCCACGTGAATTGCATGGCTGATTAGCCAGACAGACAAATGGGTGGGGGTCATGCATCGCTACAACTAAAGATGAGGATCTGAAAAGAGAGCGACCAAGGGTATCTGCAAGAGAGATGATAATGTTCAAATCTGAGCCAGAACCCTATGCCACACTCATCTCCCTTAATTAGATGGCAGTCTGAGCTAAAACACCTGCTCTCTGAGTAACGGAATTCCATGGGATCAGATTGGGAAGATGTTGATCTTGGGTGTTTAGACAATACAGTATGCATATTTCCTGGGTCTCATTCTTGAAAGATTTGGATGAACAGATTTGATTTTAACTTGCTCATATGCAAAAAATTATGATTTTTGTATGGATTCTTTCTCTTCTCATGAACAGTTTTATCAAATATGCATAAGATTTCAGAAAGTACTTTAAAGTATTTTCAGGTTAGTAAACATGTATTTCCTCTTCACTTCAAGTTGGTGTGGCAACTCTGCTAACTAGCCTGCTTACTTGTCTTTATAGTGAAAACAGTAAATATTATTTGTTCCTCCTTGAGTTGTTTTAACATCAGTATAGGTTGATAAGTCACACAGTCACAGTCATACAAAATTTTGCATGTAGGTGGTCATAAACTATAGTACTGGACAAATTCCCATGTCCTGTGGGATCCATGAATGTCTGTAACAAATGTATGGTATTTCATGCTGAACCTGCAAATGGTGATAACAAAAAAGTCAGTGAATCACCAAAGTCATTATTCATCCTGTGGGAGTAATGAATGTCTCTACCAAATTTTGTGCTAATCCATCCAGTAAATATTAAGATATTTCATTTGAAAGTGAAATCTGGTGTCACTAGATCTGTAGAGGACGCATTCTTTCAAGATTCTGAATATCTGTAGCAAAGTGGAGGCAATCCAACACTTTATGAGACATTTAAGTCTGAAGCACAAAGGTGAACTGACCGAGTGACCAACATTGCCATCCCTAGGGCACTAATGTTGAAAACAAAAATAGCTGAATTAAAATCAGGCCTAACTGTAATTTGAGTGATAACAGATTGCTCCTGGAATAACTTAAGCCAGAATTTTGAAAACACACAAGACTGAGTGAAATAATTTAGATGGTTACAACATGCCTGACCTTGATGTCTAAACATCTGGATGGAATTAGTTTGCATACTGAATATACACATTTTCCTTATATCAATGTAGTACGTCGAATTCAGTAGGTCATCAAATGGTCCTCATTCTGTCTAACATCCAATATATATTTTTTATTTCTTTTTAACTTTAACACAGGTCTTTTGCCTTGTAACCATGTCATTCAGCAGTGTGTGGAAATAGCCACTCACTGTCTGTTGTGTTCTTTCTTTTAATTTTTGATCCATGTGTCATGTTTCATGTGTCTTGCCATGTGTTTCCATGTATTATGTTCCAGGTTTTTGTCACGTCCTGTTTTATTTTGAAAGCGTCACTTACCCTGTGTGTCTCTTTTTCATGTAGCTTTGCTTTGGTTTATCTTGATTGCCTGTCATTCTTTGTCAGGTTGTTGTTTTGTCTTCTTGTCAGGAATTGTTTGTCATGCCAGGATTGTTTTTTGTCTTGTCTTGCCAGGATTTTTTGCCACAGTTTTTTTGTTGATCCTTGTACCACAGTGGGTGCCTGTTCTTAGTTCTTTGGGACCTCCGCCTGCCTGCCCATTTTTGGACTCCGCATCAGGATCCAGCTCTCTGCGTCAGCAACGCCGCATCATTCTGACAGTCTGGTTTTCTTGATATATCTGTGTCCTACCTCCTTTGTCCTTGTGAAAACAGCAGTTTAAGTTATGCTTAAAATTATACTGACATTAGCCATGGCTTTGCCTCATTAAAGGAAAATTGGCTTTGGTCAATTCTACATATTGCCCTCTGACCTGCTGTTCTATATATCTGATCATGATCAGTTCAACCACCAAATGATCTGTGTGGGTGAGAGAGCAGCATGAGCTGGATAAGACATGCCATTCATGTGTCTGTGTTAGGTTATGGATAGTTTGTACTTGACAGCCTGTAAACTGTTACTGCTGTAACAAACTCTTACTTGCATGTAGCCCAAGAAAACCAGTACATGTTTCAATCTATATGCAAGATTTGTGATAGATAGTTTGTACAGCATGAGTCTAAGTTTAAGAGAAAATGTCTTGAATATTTTGTCTTGGTATGGAGCGCTTGAAAAGTGTAAATTGGGTCTTTGAAGTATGTTGAAATGTTCTGCTGCTGTCAGAGTTTTGATGACATTTTCACACTGCAAACGTCCTGTGACAAAAAAAATTGTAAATGCTTGAACCTGGCTTTAAATGCTTGTCAGGAAATTAAACTATATGTACTACATACAGTATTATAGTTCACGGTGTGAGTCCTGTCCATATGGACACTGAGGAGTTCATAAACAGGGGCATCACGTAAGCATCGATATTTTATATATGAACCTGATATGTATGTGAGTATTTCATGTGTGAATGCTTGCCAGTGGACATATTGTTTTCACCATCATCCACTGAGGTAAATGTGGTGGGAATCTGGCTGGACAACAGCTTGTCAGTAACAAAGACCCAATCAGATTCTTCCCAGCAGCCCCCCGGGAGCTCCACTGAGAGAGAGAAGAGGAAGACTGGGAGGGTGGGGGGATGGACACAGGAAGTCATAACAGTCTGCACAGAGATTGGTTTGACCTCAGTGTCCACCCCCTCACCACTCTGCCCAAAGCCTGACTGGACACAACAGATGTTAGTGGAGGTGGAGTCAAGGGATGGGGGTGAGGGTAACATGACAGCTGTACATTGTCTATCCACGCCAGCCATTGTCTGGAATGGAAAAGAGGAAAAAAGAGAGGAGGAGGGAGGAAGGAGAGAAGGAATTGTTGATTACTGGTGTTTGAAACTGCATTCTGTGCAGAGCCTTGGCAGAAATGTCAATAATGCGATTGAACTAATGGCAGAATGAAGAGAGAGAGCAGAGAGGGAAATAGGAGAATGAGAGGGATGAAAGAAAGGAAGGGGAGGCATTGTGTGGAGTTACTGGCTGATCTCTGGACACAAGAGTCCTCAAAATAATGGAATCAGAAGCAATAGATGTTCGAAAATTTTTCCAAGTGTGTTAATAATAGAAGGTCAAACTGTTTCAGTCTTTTATTTAATAATATAGTTTTAATCCTGCTTCTCCCATAGTATTTACTTTTATAAATACTATGACAGTAGATGAACACAGTTTTATTTACAGTGTTTATTTACTTCATATTCAGTACAGAAGGTTAAAATTGCTTACTTGGAATGGAAACATCAAGACTTGGTCAACAGCCTATTAAGGTCAAAAATTTGAAAACATTTATTGAACAGGTTTCCTCATACACTGTTTCTCAACAGAGAGGCATATTTTCTTGTCAAAATATAAGGTGTTATTTTGATTGTTTTATTTGTATCATTGGTCAGTAAAATAAGCAACTGCTCTGGCTGACCGTGGTACAAGTAGGTTAATACCACTGTGTTCAAAACTGATGAAAATGAGAAAAGAAGGATTAACGGAGTAAAAGAGAGAGAGAGAGAGAGAGACAGATGGACAAGCAAGGGCAAGCGTCCCGGATGGTGGAAAGCCAAGGCTGACAACTTGATATAGGATAGAAAAAACTGCTAGGTCAGGCAAGAAACCCCAAAGGCGAAGGAGAAAATTCATGACATTCACATCACATCAGCAATATCAATTTACCAAAAAACAGAAAGCAAGCACAGGGAAAGAAAGGAGGGAAGAAGAGGGAGTGATAACATTGCTATTGATGCTGGTAGAAACCCAAGTATAGACACGTCTTTTCCAAATGGCTTGCTGCTGCAGCCAAATGAGGGGAAAAAGTCAGCAGAGCTCGTATCGATGCTGCAGAGGTCTGGAGAGATCACCAATGGCACTACCAGGCTCCTCCTGAGGGGAAAGAGTGACGAGAGTTGTTCCAAAATCAGCTGTGCAGACATCAGTTCTTACCAACGCTGAGCAGCAGCAACCAATTAAAAAAGAAAAATGGCTGCAGGTTTAAAAGGGTCGGAGTTTGGTCAGTTTGTCTTTTTGTTGCACGATTCATGAAATAAAACTGACAGTGTTCATAGTTGATAGTTTTTCAGGTAATGCTTTTCAACTCCGTGTAATGAAAGAAAGAGTGTTAAAAACACAACACACAATAAAATAAAATACACACACATATGCACACACATTCTACTATGCTCTGTGGAACATTTTGCCATCCTTCAGGTCGTTTTTTTAGTTTTACACACCTCAACTTTAATGTTTAGATTTACTGTCACCACTCTTATCAGAGTCAGCAGTCTCTGATAAACCCACAGAACACTACTTGTCAGACAGATATTTCACACAAGAGTTGGTAGAAACCAAAACAGAGCAAGTCGTAATGTTTTAGCAAGCCCTAATGCCTTGGTAATGTTTTTGGTCTGTCACCTCTGTGGTTAAGATGTGACCTAGTTTAACTACTAGGATTATAATCCTGGTTTAAAGATACCTAGTTTGCTGTTAGTATGACTCACCAATGTAGGCTGACAGAATAAGCCTGCCAAAGGGCACTATTGGCAGTCAACATTCTCTCCGTTATGATATCTGCATGTTATAGTTTACAAAATCCTTTTTGCTTACAGAAATAAAAACAACAACCTTTGAACTAGCAACCTACACACTGAAAATGGAAAGTCACTTTAACTCTATCCTGGCTTCTAACACTAAAAATCAAAACAAATTAGTCGCTGTTGTCTTTTCTTTTGCAGTGATTTAGCCATTTTGTTGTCAGGGCTTCACACTTCTGCCTTTGGTTTTGAGAACATACAGTCATAACATAACAATGTACAAAATAGGTTCTTGTCAGCTAAATGTGAACATAAGTTATTTTAAACCTGTATTAACTATCATTATCATTATCTGTTAACTGTTACTGAGTTACTGAAGTGTTTTTAAGGTCATAAGCAGAATATTCATGACTATTTTCCCTGAAAGTTGACCTTTTAAAAATCTCTATAACTAATAATTTATCATATTTATTCAGTGAAATCCAGTAAGTGATTAGTTAAACCCTCCTTGCAGATATCAACATCTTTTGAAGTCCTGGCCACAGATAAGATGCAGGGACATTTCCACAGCTTTAGTCAACTTACTGCTCACACCTCTTCCTGACATTTTATTGCACATTTTATTGAAGCATTATGCCTCTGCCCTGCAAACAAAATAAATCCAGAGAGAGAAAGAACAATTTTCCAGATTTGGTCTCCCCCATGCTTTTCTGTCTTTCACTCTCTCTCTGGCAGCCTAATGCTGTCCGACGCTGCCCCATCATAACAGTCCGCCGTTCACTTCTGCCTCCAGTCTAAAGCATTTCACCAATAGCGCATGGAAGACATTAAATATTTACAGCTACATCTTCTCCCCCTCTCTGGTTATCTGCTGTCCAATAGTCCAAATAAAACATTTTTTTCTTTAAATTACACTCAAAAAAGTGTAAGTTGTATTAGTTTGGAGGACTAGACATGTATATTTAAAAGAGCAGATGATTTCTTTAAGTGGTAGCCTACCTGTCCTTTCAGAGCACATCTTTATACAGTATGAGGCTGTTGCATTATTTTGATTTAATGTTGCTGGCAAGGTTTGTGTTTTTTAAGTTAGTCAGCCCTAAAAATGTTGCTCCAGCTCAGCTTTTAACTTGACTTGACTTGTCCTTTACAATATATTCCTGACAAAACAGAAAAAGGGAATAACGTCTTCCGAAATTTTAACTAAAACTTTACTAACTTCTAAAATTTATGCAGCAGAATCATCTGTTACGTAGACAAGAATTACTTCTGTCACAGAATGTCATGATCAGGAGCTCAAAAAAACAAAAGAAAAATGCAAAACTGCCATACAAGTCAGAAAGAAGAGTGAGAAAGGATGTAAGCTAACTGATAAACAAGATGACGTTACAAAGAGGGTAGCTGTTTTCAGTCTCTGTGGTATAAAGAATAAGCTAAACGCGTCTTCTAGCTGCAGCTTCATATTTAGCATACAGACATGAAAGGAGTATTGATCATCTTTAAGTGATTTTTTATAACTCTTTCTAACTATTTAGTGCAGATAAAGCAGGTGTCTTCTGACAGAAATCCTTAAGTGCACAAACAGTTTACCTTAATGACAATATACTATTAGGAGGTCCAAGTGCTGCTAATCGTGCTAACAGCATGCTAACGTGCAAGAAAGACATGACTACACACTCTAATAATCTGAAGGGACCAGAAAGAGTCAAATAATTCAAATCTGTATGCATTCATTTGCATGAACATACAAACATACATACATACACTCTTTCATACACACACATAGCCTACACACAGCTGTGTGGAGCCCACAGTTTCAGCCCCGCCCATGTATCCGCATCTCAGGGTGCCATTGTGTGTGGCCACTCAAGCAGGTAATTCACTGACAATGAATAAAATGAGATGTAATTATTTTCAAGCAGTCACTTGTTGAGCGAGGCTGAATGGGCTGAGAAACATGTGTTGCTCTCGGACTCCATTATTGTCATGCCGCTGTACATTTTACAGTAGCCAGACAGAGGTTAACGCTTCGCAATCAAATTGTATGCCAGCTTGTGAGTGTGTTTTCGATAGGCTGGGAGAGTGGGTGGGTGGCAGAGGAGCGGTTATATGGGAGTGTGGTGAAGTTGGACTGGGGGTTGTGGTGATTGGAGGGTGGTGAAAAATAAGCCTCTGGCTGTCATCACAGGAAATGGCCTGAGACATCCACTTCTCTGTCTCACTGCCACCCACCCTCCTCTCGGTGTCTGTCTCTCACACTGTTGCTATCTTTCTTGTTCGTTCGACCTTTTCTCTTTCTCTGCCTCTTGAGCTTTCTTTTCCTCTTTATCTCCTCCTTCTTTCTCTTTCCAAAGATAGCTTTCTCATTCACTTTCCATCTCTCTCTCTCTCTCTCTCTCACCACATCTCTCTGCAGTTATCTTCTGTTTCTGACACTTTTTTCCCTCCACGTGACTCTGCTTCTCTCCATCTCACTCTTTACACCTCAGAATTTTCCTTCTCTCTGCATGTGTCTGTTTAATTTTTCCTCTCTTGGTATCTTTTCTTTACTTTTTTAATTCCGATATTCTCTCATTTGCTGTCTGTATATCATCTCCTATGCTTCTTTTATCATGCTCTTTTCCCTCCGGTGTACTGGAACAGGTGGAGGACAAGCTGATAAGTCTCAGTCTGACACATCCTCACCAGCTGCCATCATTTGCTCTCAGATCCTGTTACTTGAAACACACCTTTACTCTTATCTGTGTGTATACGTGGATCCCACCATATCTATGTATATATGTGGCATTACAGCCAAAAGAGATATATCCACTGCCTTTGAACTGTTCATACAAAGGCAGCTCTGCATTGCCCGTCATACCAAAGAAGCAATTCCAGTCAATTTCATCAAGTCTTGGTAATTTGCATCTTTTTTCTCAGTTGCTCTCGTTTTCATCCCCTTTTCTCCTTTCTCTCCCTCCCTCTCTCTCTCCCTCTTGGCTTAGTGTCATTCATCTCATGGCAGAGCTCATGATACAAACACATACACAGAGCTTTTGCTGTAGCGACACGCTCAAACACACACATCACACACTCATATCTGCTAGTGCCTTGGCTGGATAAGGTTGAGCAGGACTGGAGTCAAATCATTTAAACATATTACCGGCTCCCAGGGGTTCCTGTTTATGCCCGCTCACTCCAGAGCAGATGAGTGTGATCCCAGTAGCTGCCATGCATTAAGCAGATGTCTGCAGCTCCAGAGGGCCCCTGCAGTCCTCCACATGCGACAAATGCTCATAGTGGGCAAAACATATTGAAGATACTCACAAATTTAGGCAGTGGTAGACATGCAGATGCATGTAGGCATGCAGATGATGTGTAAACACATACAGTGACGTGCAGTACAGAAAGCAAAATCCATGGACATAACTGACAGAGTGAGAGTGAGTTTGACATATAGATTAAAAAGGTTAAGTTCAAAGCCATGGTAGCAGAGCATGAGTCTATAAATGGAATTGTTGGAGGAAAACATACAAACCAAATCACTATTTTTAGTTTTTTCCTCTAGCGGGGCAAATGTAAAATTGCCCTGAGGCACAAAAAAAAGACACATTCATCACAAAATCAAAAGCGCTTATTATTGTAGGATATTTTAGACTCAGCTTATCCCACTTTTTGTTAGACTAGACCAAGGTTTACTTTGTCATGTGTCATTTGACTGCAATAGTCGCACTTCATTGACTTTAAATACACTTATGCAATGTAAATATGTGTAATGTTAACACTCTCAGACTGAATAGCCACTTTGTTTCATTTCATTCATTCAGCCCGACCTTGAGCTCTTTATTGCTGGTTTGTTTATTTTGCTTTAACCAAACATAAGGGACTAATTCGTCCTGCCAGTATCATTTACATATGTTATAGTTTCTGTTGCTGAGAGCAATTAGCTTTTGTCATACTGTTCAAAGAAAAATGTCAATATATGTGTTTATTTTTGTAAGTTCACTGATAACAATCAATATAGTAGCATCAATCTCAGCCCTTGCTACCATTTCTCTGTCAGTACTTTTTCATTAATGTATTGTTGTAGCTAACTATGACAGATGATAACATCCCCATTCTTAGTCCCACCTACATATTTCAGTGAGATGTGAGCAGCAACTTATTCTGGAACCAAGATACCTTGTTAGCATATTAGCATTCGTAAGAATATGGGAAACAAAAACTTTATGTGGGTTGGCATGTAGTATATGCTAATACAAGGGCTGTAATATGTTGGACTGAGGAATCCATCATACTTAAAAGTTGAAATGAGCTTTTTGTGGCACCACATGAAAGTCAAATGATCGTCGGAGTCACTAAGATTCTCCCCAAATGGACCAAAAATGTACCAGATTTCAGTTCAGTCCAATGTCAGACAGCCTCAACAACAGACTGTCAGACTGATATAATCATTGCCACTGTTTATGTCACTGGGATGCTTTAAAACCACCATTTTTGTACTTTTTTACAAACATTACAGATATAAAAACTTTTTAACAGCACCAGAAAGCTGTAACGTAGATGTTATTGCTGTTTAGTTTGGGTTCCTGTATTAAAAGACTTGTCAAGCAAAAAGGATTGTATACACACTGGAAGACACTGCAAAGCAATGCCCAGATATCAGGGATATATGTACAGTTATAAAAAAGGCAACTGAAGTGACACATACACACACACATATACTGCATTGAGTCTTCATATCCATGCCAGTCTACACAGAGACATACAGTAGGAATATATGCAGATACACACACACATACAAACTCAACTGTGTCAGTGCAAACTGACCTTGTTACAGTAACAAGTCACATTGCTCACCACACTCAAGTCAGCAGTGCATTCACATGTTCCTCAGTACAACAAGGCCTCTATGCTGCCGCGTCCGTTGGGAGAAGGGGTTCAAAATGTATCCGAAGGGCTGCGGCTGAGACAACAGAGGCCCGTGTTCTCCTGCTGCGGCTGCTGCTCTGGCTCCGGGCCTGGCAGAGGGGAGCACAGGGGCTGCTGATGGAGTTTCAGGTTTCAAAAGGATTTTTTTTCTACCTAACTGGATCAGGACAAATACAAACATGACACAGTGGTGTGTGCATCTGTGCAGTGTGTGTTTATTATAGCATTTTGAACAGGATTTGAACTGTTCACAAAGCACCCAGTTTGTGTGTATTGTTCATATCCAGGTCGGCAGTGGAAAGCTGCATGTTCTTCTCTCATCACCACCTGATCCTACCAGTCTGTGTATGACAGTACAGCAGAGCACTGTGTGTCCATCAGTGTGTCTGAACACGTGCGCTTGTGTGTACACAGTGTGAAAATGTGTATATGAGAGTGGAAAAAAAGGTCACCTGGAGCCGTTATGTCACCCAGTCAAAGATCCATTTCGACCTGTATGTGCTGTGTTATCCAGCTCTCTACTTGCTGAGCTACAGTAGCAGCCCTCTTTTTAAAACACCAGTACAATGTGCATCTGTCACGTGGTGAAACCAAGCCCGGTCAGAGGATACCGCCCTAGGGATTGACGGAGGGGCGGATTTAAGTTCAAAACCAGGAAGTGTTTCGATGAAAGCAGCAGGGCCTTGGGGAAAGTTTCTCCACCCCTCCTCCTCCATTTTACTTTCCATGCCAGCTTAAACACATCTGTCCTGGCCTGACCACCCACTCCCATATCCTTACAGCTGGAGTCTCTAGCCACTTTCAAGCACTTAAACAGAAATATTGATCTGATTTGATTAAACAGACTTTTGGGACAGCTTAATCTTGTGATAAAAATTATTAGAATTCATGAAATAGACTGGATATGAAAACCGATCAGGAAAGTAGGATAGAGTTTACTCTAAAACCTGGCTGCTGATTTAACAGTGTAATGTACAGAGGCAGAAAGCATAGACACCATGGCAACAACTGAAAGTAAAAGTAACCACTTAATTACTACACATAAAATGCATGACTTTTTACACTGAAGTGTAAATAAGTGTACTGTTGGATGGAACATTTTCATGCACAATTCATCTCAGTTTATTTTTCATTTTGAAGGAGCTACAAGATGTGACTATATTCACTGGGAGAGGCTAGATGTGGAAAGCCATCTACCCCACTGCAGCCCCAGTATGAAAGATGTCTGATTTCCTTTATTTGGTGGCTGTTTCCAATAAGAGATCTAAACAGCAATTTTTTAGCTAGCATATGACCTGCCAGCTAAACCTGTTCTAGTTCTGTGCTAGTGGGCCATACTCCTCCGATCCCAAAGCATACTTTAGCAGGGTTTTTGCGCATAAATAAAACAAATTTCCCTAAAGCAAACTAAAATGGTAATGATTTAGAACAATGAAGCTGTGCCTCAGTATGTATTTGTTGTACAGGGTACATGGTCAAATTGAAAATGCTGATTTACATATCAAAAACTAAACTTACGTGTATAGAAAGTAATATTTCCATAAATCAGTATTTCTGATGAACTTATTTTTTATTAGTAGTATATTTTTTTTCTTACTGCAGGAAAAGCTGCCATGACATAATTGTATGCATAACTTTGGAAATAAATATTCAATAAAAAATATATAATTACAGCAAACACTAAAGTTAAAAGATTAAGTAAATGGCTTCACAATTTTGTTGTAATCACATTTATAATGAAATATTCACATTTTACTAATTTATATTTTATGTCACACAAAAAGAAAAACAAAGAAAATATATTTCCATGGTTCTTTCTCTTTTTACCTACCTGATAAGTAAACTTAGTATCAGGGTGGTCATTTAACTTTATTGTCTTAAACAAGTAATTTGTAGTGATCAAATTCAGCACATCTGTAGCCGTAAAATATAATCAAACAACTTTTAATCTGTGAAACGATTTTCCCTGCTGCTTGGTTTTCCTTATTTGTTTCATTAGAATATCCAAAAGCAGCAGATGATGGGGAGAAGAGAGAGAGACAGCAATTTTTAAATTCATAAGACTTGTACTTTGAATGTAAATAAGGCACCAGAGTGCATAAAAAGTGTCGAAACAGAGCTTGTTTTAAAATATTTTTTTTCAGGGGAGGTCCTCCCCTGAATCCTCTACATGTCCAGGCTGAGCCCCAGGTGTCCTCAAACACTAGAAATGCCCCTTTGTTTCTGAACTGCAATTCATCCTGAGGGATAGATGAATGTCATCCGGCCATTTCCTGCCTGTAAGTTAGTTGTCCAAAGTTGTCTGTTGTTTTCCTTTGCATCAGCACCCTGTCTGTAACTGGGTCTCTTTTATCAATTCAAGTATGATTATTAGACATATATGATATGAGCTTCTGTTGTTGTCTGTGCTATCATGCAGAGCAAGAGAAGGCAATGTGAAACTCTGATAGTGCTAACTTACCAGCTCCTGTTTCCAAAATTATGCATGCACCATGCTGAAAGTGGGACAGGTCTGGCTTTAAAGAGGCCAGTTCTACCTTCAAATGCTTCACATAAACCCTTCCTTCCAGTCACAAATATGACTCACAGTATAACAGCAGTCAAGTTCTTTTGGTGGAAGAACT
This sequence comes from Scatophagus argus, assembly GCF_020382885.2. NCBI lineage: Eukaryota > Metazoa > Chordata > Actinopteri > Scatophagidae > Scatophagus > Scatophagus argus. Next base: position 20,831,025 of record NC_058496.1, on the reverse strand, counting down.
AAAAAAGTAATTTTAAAACAGCACGGTACTTCCAAGAAGATAACATGTATAAAAAATACAACTGATGATATATAATAAAAGGAAAAGTGACAAATTTAAAAGGTAGGAACATATGGCACTAAAAGAAATTAAATATAAAACAGCTATGCCATATTTGCCAGCAGGTGTTGGCTCAGTTTCTCTGTTTTCTTATTCACAGGTCACATCTCTGCAGTTCAGGTTACCACTTTTAATGTTGTTCATACGTGCTTAACTTGGAATTTCAATATTTCCACTAGTGTTTGAAGACTGCATAATTACTGAAGTGGCGCTGCCCAGTACCCCATCCCCCATCCACGCCTCTCAGGCTCTAACTGGGAGGGTTGTTAGAGGGCTGGTTGTGTTTTCTTTGTGTGGCTAGGCCTCGCTATCACATTACTGCACACATGCTGATGCAGCAGTGCCTGCTGCCCTGCCCACCCCATCCCCGTTCCAGCTTTTTTTACCAAGCAGTGCTACAACTGAGTAAAGCAAATTACTATTTCATTTTAAGTAATGCTACATTACAATTTCCAGTCAGAAATAAGTCGTTACTTTTGTTATCACCACTTCTAAATATAAGATTAAAGTTGAATTATCCAGGAAATATATCCCACCCCCCAGTCGCTCTGATTAATTTTCATAGAATTAGTCATCCTCCCCTCGCATATCGTGCTGAGCTCAGATGAGCAATGGCAGAAATGTTGGTTTTGCCTGGAAGAAATATTCTCTCAACTTTGATTTTATCAAGGAGCACAGAGAGGAAAATTAAGTTGAGGCTAAACTTTAGAGGATAAGAGGATGCAGCTGACAATTTTACAGCAAGGTAAAATAGTGGTGTAAAATACTTTTCCAAAGGAGTAATAAGTAAATTAATGTATTACATTTTGGGAGGAGTCCAATAAGTTGTGGGTTATGTTACCCGGTATATTAATCATACTCCTCTTTGGCAAATGCTTGCTCTCTCATAGTCAAAATCTCCAATAATGCAACTGCTTCTTAACAGATTTGGCAAGTAAAGTTATTGCAATATATTCACTCAATAAAATTAGGGACTCTAAGAAAATTATTCAGGTGAGAAAGGAGCTGAAGGGAGCCGGCATGCTTCATCAGATCTACTTCTGGTACTTTGGTGTAAGCAACCGAGTGCAACAGTATGAATGTGAGAGAAAGAGTACCACAGTACTACTATTACCACCGGCTTTTTATTCAGCCTTTGAGTGTGGCCTTTTGCCTTTTAATATTGAGTACTTGGCCTAAATATGTATCCCTAATATATGTGTCAATGTGCTCTGCTATTGACTTTGGGAAAAAAATGCAAAACTATCTTTCCAATACCTTAGAATACTGTAACTGTTAACTTGATACAAGCTTTTAACAATAAGTAAGTGTTTGAAAAAGAGCTACTAAACACTATACTACCTCACATTTTACACATAAGGGAATGTGGACATGAAAAGTTACATATTAAACTAATATTATTAGTAATGTTACACACTGCAAACAAATGCAGATATCATGTTTCATTTCACTGAACACATAAGCAGAGCATTTATCAATGTGTGTTGCTGAATTTGCAAAATAGATTGGACTTTACAAGACACATTTAAATCCACAGCAGTTCTGCTTTCTTTTATGATGTAGTATGATGTAGAACAAATGTGTGAGTGTGCAAAATAAGCTCTAATAAAGTGTATCAAGCAAAAAAAAAAAAACAAAAAAAAAACATCTGTGCAGTAATTATGGTATTTCCAACAAAAGCATTTTCTTGACCTTGAAACAATGTTGGATTTGTGGCAAACATTTTCTCAAGATTCTAAATTTTTCTGTCACCCTCTGTCATCGCTGACAAGGAGAGCTCTTTAACTGTATAAACACATCTAAACCTGACCTTTCCACAAGATAAAGATGATAGTGGACAAGCCAGGAAAGCCACCAGGACTGGTCGGAAACTGTAGCTACAGTAGAGCATTATAGAGCAAAGAAAAAGGATCAGTCAGGGTGTTTATTTTTCCTCTCAGCAGAAAAGGCCTTCATTGATGATTTTGGATATGTTGCCCTTTTGGAGACACAGAGCGGTTTTGACCTGGACTTTCTTTCTTTTTTTCCCTCTGTTTCCTCTCTGCTTTCGCTCCCAGTAGCTGGAGGGTAGCTTGTAAAGTCAGCAGTCATACGTAGTGTTATAAAAATAATCCAGGTTTTATTGAGATTGTCATGGGAGGGTGGCATGGGGTTAAGTGGTTATACAGCACAATTCACCTTTCTTACCAGATAGAACTGTGCTGTTATATACTGTACTGACTGCTGCACACATACAGAGACAGAGGAGCTATTGGTGATTTCTTGGAGATAGAGCACAAAAGTGGGAGTGTTGGCGTGTTTGTACTTTTCCGTGTGTATGTGAAGAGGCAGTATATGTGAATCAGCGTGTGGGGATATTAACAGCATGCTGGTATTTAAACTGCTCCTCTAACAATGGGTCTTTAAGCCTCTAACCAGTGCCCACATTCTGTCTCATAATGGTACCAGTCCAGTCACTTACCCAGCAGGATGGAGCTACTCTACTGGCTTACAGAGTGCCAGAAAATGCTAAATATCACTAAATGATTGCATGGAGCCCTTTATAAATGCCACACATGCCTGTAAACAACTAATTTTTTGCATGTGCAGAAGGGTCTGATAGAAATTTCAAGAAGCTTGACAAGCCCTATTTGCAACAGGAAAGCAGATATGTCAGGTTGAACTCTGGGAATATCTCAGTTAAGTTGGTTTTAGCTAAAGGTCATCGAATAAATGTGTCTAAGCAAGTTCAAACACTGTCCCAGGCATTTCCAGGGCGATGCAATCACAGCTGCGCTCTGCCAGGCCCACATGCGGCACTCGGCTTGAAGGACAAAAGGCTCTAGAAGAAATTGATAGATTAGAAAAGGGCACGGTCAGTCATTTGTCTTTTGTTTTCCCTATCAGAGGCCTTCAGTGTTGTCGTGTTGCTGGGGACAACATTATAAAGCATGAAAGATTGCCGAGCTTATGGGCATTTATGGAAAGTGTAAGTATTTCGACTGTTTTTCACAGCTGAGCGAGTTGCCCTTTAGGATTGCAAAGATGCCTCATTCCTACGCCCCGGCTCCAGAGAATGCAAGACGTGGCGTAAGGCAGGGGGCTTTGGCAGACAGACAGAAGCTCAGTGTCTGTCCATCATTGTCCAGACGTCTGAGGGGCCACCCAAGGTCACAGCAGTGGAAAATGCCCTCGGTGGGATGGGCAAGGGTGCGGGAGGTGAAAGCGGCTGTCTCTAGAATTCAAACACCGTCAACCCATCATGTCTGCTTCATCCCTAACAAGATGAACCTGTAAAATTAGCCTGCTGAAATGGGCAGCAGTTACGGTGGCAGAGGGAGTGCCGTGGCAGGGATATTTGTCAAGAATTGGATTAAAGCAGATGGCTCTCTGAAACCTCAAACCAGTGAGATTAGATTTTCACTGTTGTACACTGATTGAAGGATGATTGCATTAGAAGACACTAGGGTGGAAAAAAGCAGGCAAAAAACGAGCAGGATTTGAACAATGTGACAGGATCGTAATCCTCGCTGTTGCTTGCACATGGATTTCTTTACCAAGCCATTATCCTCTGTGATCAAGTATAAAACTCTGTGCTACATGACTGATGAGAACATGCTGCATTATATTTAATCCAATGTTCAAGTTTTTATCACAGTGATCGCAAGTTTTTAGCCCTCCAGGGATGACAGGGTTGGCATGTTGGCATTTTTCTCATTCCACAACTTTATTCCAAACTTTGACTTTGATTGATTCCCTGACTTTTCATTGGTGCTACCAGGTGCTACCAGTAAAAAGTCCTACCAGTGTTTCCTTCTACTGACTTTTACCTTAAGTACATTCTCCCAAAGCTACTAGTTGTAGACTGTTACACAGTTTCTACAACTACACAAGTACAGCTGTGCAGAGTATATACCATATACTAAAAAAATCTACTTCAAAGATTTCAAATCAACCAGAAATTATACATGAAACATGCTGAATCCTGTCAGTCAAGCGGTGACCTTTCAGTTTAACAAACAGACATGATGACAGCGAAAAGGAAAAATATTTGCCAGTGACACTCAATATCTGTAGAGCAGTTTGATCCTTAGTGACAGTTTTGAATCAAGAGGTCATCAAACACAGGCCATACTGACTACAACAACTGAAGCAGAAGTCCACAGACCAGCTGTAAAGTACCAACACTGTCAAATACACATTGGCTGTAATGTTAGCTCCTTGTCAAAGCTACCATGGTTTAGCCAAATTAGCCTTAGTTTACAAAAATTAGCCAAAATTAGCCACAGCCTACACAAACAACACAAGCTTTTGTACAGAGCCCCCCACCCCATGACCATTTGTAGGTGCTGATAGGTTAATATGAAGTAAATGGGTTTTATTTCAAAAAGTAATGTATTGTGATTTGTGTATATGCAAACAACTACCGAGGCGAGCCTACCATCATTAGCACACTCAGAAATCAAGGGGTTTTAGTCTGAATACTGACTGTTTGGAGTATTTTTTTTAACTTTGCCAGTGTCACACTGGATATAATTAAAACCTTAGGTTTGGTCTGTGTTGTGAATTTGGGAGACAGTCTTGTTAAATCTGATCATGCATTCAATGTGGAATCTACCCGTGGATAAAAAAAATGCGCAGTTACAGAAAAACATTCTCAGTGCTGGAGTTGGTACAGCTTGCTGTATTCAACATCCATGACAGCTTTCTCCAAGCAAACAAGTGAACACGAACGATGTGCATTCACACCCAGCCACCAACAAGCCTGAGGCGGAAAATGGGCTTTTAAAAAAATGGTTCCAGCTGATTAAAATGACTGTTTTTATTCAGATGCTGGCAGAAATTTTGGCATCCCCAATGATAGTATCAAAATGCAGGCATAACCAAAACCTGTTGTGTATGTTCATGTGAAAGAACAGTACAGTGTCAGAGTTAAAGCTGCCCATGTATAATTTCTCTCATTTTTGACAGTGTGTTTGTGTATGCATAGCTGCTAAAGAAGATTCATCGGGCAAACTTTGCAGCAGATAGAGTGATTTGTCTGAGAGAAAGTGAGAGTGATGGCTCCTGTTTATTATGGTAAGCCAGTTACAGGCCAGGGGTGCAGCGAAGGATGGGGGGAAAGCAAGATACAGGGGTCCCAGGGGCCCCAACCCTGCCTCCATCAGCAGTTTTTCCCTCTCCGCTGACAAGTGGCACACTCTCGCTTGGGGACTGGAGAAATCCCACTTTACAGGTTCCAGTGGAATCTAACAAACCTCCTGGAACTATTCCTCTATTCCTCTTCTTTCTAATTAGCATGCCATTATCCCATAAAGAGAAAAAACAAAGCCATGAGGAAATCTATGCAGATATCCAAATTCAGCAGAGATCCAACACATCCACACATGCAACATTTATAGACTTGATGACTTTGTGAAATTAAGTGAAAGAAACCAAAGGCTGAACCCGTGATTTATCTCTGTCATACAGTGGATCTATCGCCCGACTTTTAAGAAAATTAAGCCCCTTGCTCATATGCACAAAATACACTCCTAAACTCCTACCTTGCTTTGATGAAAGTCGTTTTCTGGCTTTTCTCATCAAACACTCAAATATCAACTGCAGGTCAGATCAAAAAGATGAAGAATGTTTATGATGCCATTACAAAAAGTTTTTTTTTTTTTTTACATGACTTTTCTTCCTCCCTGAAAATGCTCTGATTAAAACCTTGCTTGTCGCTTCCTATCGCTCTTTAATGAATATACAAGTTGAATGAAATGTTCTGTTGAGCTGTAATTTCCGTCTTCCGTCAGGGGAAGGAGGGAGCTACTCATCATATGGGGCATGCTTTAATACACTCATTTCAATAGATATTAACCACCAGGCGATTGCAGAGGCCATGAAACATTTGGGCCATTCATTTCAGATGAAGACAGGAGATTTCTCCACTTCGTTCCACAAATGTTTACCCATGAAATTGCAATGAGATGAAATGTGACAGATCAGCAGCGGCTGAAAGCGGTTTTATGTCAAAAAGCTAACGTTGCATAAAGACCTTTAGATTGATTATGACAACTATGGTTCTCTGCCATTTAGAATCAAACTGCCACAACTGGGTTTTAAAACCATTCATTACTTTTTATTTCAATCTCTTTACAATACAGCTGATGATCTAGTATCCTAATTCTGTTATAAGGTCAATATTGCCTACTTTAATTGGTCTCATGTCTGACAAGTGGAGAATATGATCCATATCTATTACAGAAACTGTACATATTTGGATAACAAGGATTTTAACAGGCTCCAAATGTAGGCTTCGTGTCTTCAACATCTTCCACAAGTGACAATAGACTTGTGCACACATTAATACATTTGAACATCCATTTACAATGTGGAAAAAAACACCTGTGAATTTCTCTGTGCTGTTAAAAACTGCAGTAGACAGGGAAAGGTAAAATGAGGTAAATGTGGTAATCGCTCAGAATAACTGCATCCCATCTTTGACCGTTCCCCAATAATTCTCAGCCAAAGTAAATCCAAAGTCTCACTGTGTTAGAAAAGTCCAAACAGAGCAAATGTGATGTGAGCAATGCAAAGAGAGCAGAGGCTCGCGGAAGGCGACCTGTGCTCTGCCTCGTAATGAGACTTTACCCCACTTTCTCACCACCTGGCCTGTTTTCTACTTTTGTCAGACGTGCTAAATTTTGCTCCTGTTGCTGCTTGTCACTTATGCAACCTTGAAACCACCAGATTCAAGACACTTTATAGTTTAAAAAAGCTCAAAACAAACATTTTGCATTTTAGGTCCACCAGTTGAAGATTCATGAAAGCATGGATTTTTTCTTCTTCTTTCTTCTGTCCTGCCTTGAAGCTGAAGCTCTTTAGGGTTTAGCTCCCATCAATACTAGCCAAATCTCTTTTTCTGTTGTTGCCAGGGAAGATTGACCTGAATTGTGAATCACTAGAGTTAATCCCTCCTACATTTACTATACGAAGAGCTGGATTTCCCGAGCCTGCCTCATACAGACCGTCCTGGAAGCTAACAGTGTGGATTAAGCTGCATTCGGCATCAGGTTGACGTCTGCTTACACACTGTAGATGTTTCAGGTCTTTATTCTGAATCAGTCTTGTCACTGAATTAAACTGTGAACAGGGAACAGGGAAATTCAAGTGTCCCTGCAGCAGACGAGCAGATTACATAGCTACTGAGTAGTCTAGTGAGACAAATAGGGTCACCAATAAAGTGGGGAGACAAAGAAGTTGCAATAAATAATAATAAATAATTATATACAAAAACTGCACCTGAATGAATTAAACTGAGTGACAAAAGAGGTGCAGGTGGAGCGGGCTGTCAGTTGAAGGGGCTGCAGAGCACTCAGGGTTTCATCTAGAGGGTGGGAGGTGACATCTATAATGACCAGGAGTTTGGCCATCATCTTTCTTTCTCTATTGAAGCCAGAGAGCATCTTGAAGAGCTGGTCCTTCTGCCTGCTGCTGAGATGTTACTGCCCCAGCAGACTACTGCACACAAGGTGGTAGATGCCACCCGAGAGACATAGAAAAGTTTCTGTAGTGCGCAGCAGATTCCAAGGGACCTTACAGTGATCTCACGCCTAACCTGCTTGGTTCAGTGCATTTGGGTTCATTTGAAAGCAGACACTGGTGTATTTTATTTGTGGTTTGAAAGTGAAGCAGACCAACCAGAAGACTGTGTGAGAGTAGATATGACTTTAGCATAAATCCAAAGGAGTAGAAAATCCATCTGTCACTCAATTCTCTGATTTGTATTAGTGATGTTTAGGCCATATTAATGCATCATTTCATGACTATGGTAACCTGTACATACATCAGTATGTAAGTGTGGTGATTTACAGACATCATGTAATGAAAAGGGGTTAAACCAGCATTTATGTCCCTCAACTGTTGCTGAGGTAGTCAGTAGAGCAGCAGTCATCCATATAGATGGTTAACTCTCTGCAGTCTAAGGCACAAAGGCAAAAGAAACCTGGGGTTTATGTCCCTTATCATCTTGAAATGATTTGTGCAGGCTCTTTTAAAGTAGAGAGTCAATCTGCATCTCTTCATCCCCTCATATTAATTTCTGAAAAAAAAAAACACATCTTACTGGAATGCTGTAATTACTCACGTATCCTTGTTATTGTTTATCAGATGCTGTGAAAACCAGAGTATGCGAGAGTGCCGAGCTGCTGACTTGCTATCAGCCGTTATCTTTCTCTGTCAGCCATTAGCCTATAATTTATGCTTTCACACTCTCAAGGCCTTGTGCTCAAAGCGACTGCATTGCTGTATGCGGGAAAGTTTTCACTTCCAGTCTGTTGATGGCTGTACATTGACTGATAAACAGAAACGCTGACAAATTGAGAGCGCCTTTACGCCCACTGCAGGTGTTTGAACAAAAAATTAAAAAAGGGGGGATAAAAGGCGCCCATTCAAATAGAGGTGTGAATGAAACTCCAGTTTAGGTTGGCATGGAACATGATTCATTTTTAAAGCTTAGAAAAGACAGCCAGACAGATTTTGAATGTGTTCTTGTGGTAGACAGTTCATACAGACATTTCTGACCATCTAACAGAAAAACAAAGACACTGAATGAATCCAGCGGTGATTTCAAGAAACAAAAGTTGCTTCTTGGACAGATTTAAAGATTAAGGGCATAGCAGAAAAACTGCAATATTGTTCAATCAGCACCATGGATTCCTTAAGCAAGACCCGAGCAGCTTTCACGGCCCCCAGGTCCGTGAAACTACCTGAGCGTACAGGGAATTGAGTAAAAGAACGGGTGAAAATACCGTATAAAGTTGTTTGGCATACTGAAACTCGTATTTATTGCACGTTGGCTGCTGAATCGGCAGCACAGTACATTAATAGCAAACTGAACTTGAGGTCAGGCATGGTACTTCACACATGACTGCTTCTTCACATAATAAATCTGAAGTCTATTTTATCCAACCTTGGGTGTAAATAATCCCTGCAAATTAATTTTCATCATAGTCCTACATTTCGAATTGTTATTGACTGGGACAGACATTGAAAACTTAGGAGAAGGTCAAGGTCTACCCATTTCTTATTTAAAACTGCTTTCTTTTTATTTAAATTCCTAGAAGTCCATCTTCACCATACTAAGCACAACTCTCCCGCATGAAACCCACATATTCTCAACAGTGTCTCTTGATGTGGCCTGAGGCCGTGCTACTTCTCCTTTTCATCACTGAGCTGTTTTTAACACACTGAAGAATGAGATTCCTACTCCAAATTACTGTCCTAAATCCAAGCTCATTAACTCTCAAACCAAACAAATCTGTGCCAGAGCGAATACAACCTGATGTGTATTTGAGATTATGAGCATTATAATTCAGTCTTGTTTATTTGGTAATCTGTCTGCGTGAGGATTTGGGCAACTATCTTCTCTGCGCTTCCATCAGGCAGCATGTAAATTCAGACAGAGCAGACAGTTTAGCATCGGGTGGGGCTGAGAGGTGCTAGACACGCTTACAAACGGCAGTGAGCAGTAGTTAAAAGTACTGCACTAACACAAATGTGTGTGTGCATGTGTGTGTGTGTGTGTGAGATGTGGCATCATCCCCACACACACACACACATATAAAAGTAAACCCAGGCAAATAAAAACAGATCAGCATGATTAATAAAATGCAAATAAATGAAAGAAGAAAGACAAGAAAAACTGATCAATAAGCATTAAATATTTCTTATACTATATTTTCCTCATATTTCTTATTTAGCTATTTAGTACTAGAGAGGCTTTCCTTCAGTTATTTGTATTTTTATTCATATATTTTCAAAAATATTTACTCATCTTTTTACCTTCTCTCACAGGCTGATACAGCACCAGGAAATCTTTCCTGCCACATAACAGCAGCTAAAATTCTGATCATAACATACAGTCAATACACATTTTATATGTTTTTACACATGCAGTTCAATGCACCTTATATTTTATTTTATTTTAAACATTCAGTATTTTTATATTGCTTTGTATAGTGGGAATTTCCCTGCCTGGAATCAATAAAGTATATCTATCTGTCTAGCATATCTATCTGTAGCATCCAGTCAACAGAAGTCAGTCAGGACTGATAATTTAGTGACTTTTTAATGAGTTCTTTGCAGGTCTTTCATAAACCAACGTAAGACATTTGTACAGAATACACAACGCTAACTCAAACAGTAGCAACTGACAATAACAACAACAACAACAACAATAATAATAATAATGTGCAACCCGCTTGACAAAACATATTCTCCAAACTGTATGCAACAACATACCTTTCAACTGAAGCTATATTCTTCATGTTGTTCACTTTTAACCTTGGTTACCGCTTCTCGTTCTCCTTGTTACCACCTTTTCCGTTTACCCTTTTGTAGTTACTTTAGTCCGTGTGCACTGTTTATTCAAAACATTTATTCAAAAGTTCCGGCTCCACAGGAAATATGAAAATACAAACATGAATCCATGTAATTGTTTATATTTACTTTGGGATTCTTTATAGTATCCCAGAGGAGCCCAGAGGAACAGGGTTGGTGTGGTTCTTGATCTCTGGTCCTGGTTCCTCTGACGGTGAACCTCCTCCACCTGCAGCTGTTGGTGTGTTGCTTTATGGGATGAGGATCAATAAAACCAAGGCGGACAGAAAACCTGCAGTGATGGCCATGACCTTGAGCATATCCTTTCACCACTTTCTGGAGTTTGCAGCTTTCTTTGACAGGTCTTTGATGTGAGCTTGTAAACATTGGACAATTTCTGCTTCCAAAACTGGATCCTCCAATAATATTAGAGTGTCCAGCATTTGCCTACTGCAGAACTTCTTCTGCAGCTCTTTCAGCACAGCCTTGCACACTTTATTGGTGCTCTTGACGTTCGGGTTGCGGTTCGTGACAGCGCTACACTTCGCCAACACTCTCACCGTCAGCACAGTGACAAACACCTGGAGCTGGTTCTCATTTTCTGCTCCGGCTGTAGGTTCACAACCAGAGGCAGGTGTTTGAGGTTGGTCCATAGTGACCCCAGAGTCGTCTTCCTTCTCTTGGACTGTCTCTGTCTCTCTCTTGTCATCAGACATGACACTTTCATGTAGTTCTTCCATTTTATGCACTTTCAATACACTCTCCTCTAAACGTTCAGTAGTCTCTGCAATGAGATTAAACCCTGAATGTTTACACACACACACACACACACACACACATATATATAGATATGCATATAGATATAGATAGATAAAATTTGAATGTATTGAATTGAACTCGGAATACATGATACATTATAGAGGATGAGAGGGAAAAAGTCTACAACAGTCCTGATTTGTGCTCAGGTTAAAAGGCCCCATGGGGTCTCCAGCTGCTGCTGTACTTACACTGAGACCCAAAAAATTTGCAGTATTTTCTATGCTAATCCACAGAGATTAAGAATCTAATTTTTGGATTGTAATCCCATGTCTTGTTTGTAATTTCATGTTTTTGTCCTCTCCACGCAGGATTATTAAACCTAATGTCAGAGATTTAGCCTCTTCTGTATAGACCGCACATTCATAATGAGTGTTTTGAGCACGATCAGTACACACACTCTGAGAAGGAACTGTTGTTCATTCTTGGTATGTTTTGTATTGTAAAATTATTCATTCTTGAAGTCTAAGACCAGTTTCAGGTTGTATCAGTTTACTTTGGAGCACCTCAAGGTAAGCCTGAGGGGAAACCTCCCAGCATGCACCTGGGCAACAAACTGATGGACAAAATGGTTCTTGCATTGTTACTGATGTTATTGTGTTTTACACTGAGTACTGCAGTATTCCCATTGTTCCCACTATGTTAATGCTGTTATACAGTTAGTGCTTAAAGGGAAACTCACTTCACACATCAAGTTCAGTTTACAATTCACAAGGAGTGCAATGCAGTCTGTGAAGCAGTTGTCTAATGTCTTCTGTGGCTCTGGAGGGAGCTTTTCAGTCTGAGTCAACAATCAGGGTTATTTTTTCTATATTGGAGACTAAAAGTCGTTACATTCCAGACTCTGCTGCTTTGATTTAGACTACTCTTTATTTTTTAATTTTTCTCTTGTGAGCCCAACAACTGTATGTCTGCAACACAAAAGATTACTAAGATCACTGAGCGATGTATGCAAAAAGGAACACGACACATGATGAGCCCAGTTACCTTTATAAAGATTTGGCTTTGTACATTTCTGTGAACCAAACCAAACATATATTCAATTTGCATGTTTTATATGCATTAGAAAAAAAACAAAAAACATTATCCACATTCCTACAATATGTAACGTTGGTGTGAAATCTAGATGAGAGACCATTGTTTACTTTCCATTTTGCAGGTAAGTTTAACAGCCATGACATGCTGGAGTCATCTTTGTGGCAACAGAAACACGTGTTTTAGTGCTTAAACCTAACTAGACCTTAAACACAGCTTCATCACCACATAAAAATGAAAACTGAAACGTAAAGAAACACGAAGTCTCACAGTCTTGCAGTGCCGCCGTTTATTCTGGTGACACGGTTGACATGATTAGTGTCTTGTTCCCCAGAGTGATTGCATGCAGAGTGACTTTGGCTGCAAAGTAGAGTGGCCATTAACCTCAGAGCTGATGGTGAAAAAAAAAAAAAAAGCCTGGCTCTCCCTGTTTTCTTCCATCAGGACAATGAACTCATCTTGCTTAAGAGGCCAGAACTTGCAAAACACGGTCATGTGAAAATAAAATACTTCACTTTTGTGGGAATGAGCTATTACAAAGATTCCCTCTGGACATATTTTAGTTCAAAAGAATACCCTGATGTGATAAATAGTTTGTGTCTGATATATCCCATGATTGTTTTGATGGTTGCGATGTTACAAAATCCTGCTTGTACATACATGTGTTGAACTGGAATTTAAGGTGAGCACAGAGAAACTTTCCTCCTTCAGCTGATGAGTGTGAAAACAGCCTTCAAGTGTCAAACTCTGCACTTACATCATTCTGCACAGTCAAGCTCAAACATCCATGTAAAATAACAATAAGTTAAGTGGAGGGAAACCTAAATGTCATTTCTATAGTTGGCATATTAGGTTGAGGATGAACATTTATGATAATGGCAGCAGATCAGAAGCCAAATTCATGTTTATAGAAAAAAAAACATATTTTATCTAATGAAATGCATCACAGATACCAAATGCTGTCATATGAACAAGATGCTTTAGATCACAAAGCATCCAGGTATACATTTTCATAAAACAAAAACAACAGTACATTTGATTAAAGGCTTCATCTGAAAAGAGATCAAAGTCTCACATCAGATTAGGTTTCCTCAGCTCAGTGCAATAACAGTGAAGATAACAATAATATTGCTGTATTAATGCAGTATTGGTCCCATGCGGAACATTTTCTCTGCCATAGAGAGAGATCACACATCAGTCTGAGAAACAGAGCGGGTTTGGAGCAAGTGTCTTGCTTACTGACTGGGAGTGATGAAGAACCACATCCCCCAGCCTAACCATGGCCACCCTGCTCCCCAGCTCTGTTAATAGGGACCTCAGAGTGTCTCAGGTCAGCCAGTTTGGGAAGCACTTTGCCAAAACAGGCCCTCGCTTTCCTCACAATGAAACTGTCTTAATCAAGCAGTGTGATGGCTGCTGGGGGCCCTCCTCTGTGTCGGGGCCCTTGTTCGGAAAGGCTAATGGGCGGAGACCTGTCAGTGTGCCTTTTTTTGAAATCCTCCCAGGTCCCTGCTGTGATGCGTATACTGCAGAAGTAGGCTGGGGGCGCACACACGCTGCAGCGCCACGCACCGCACGCGCACACGCACACATACACTCCGTCTCACACACACGCGTCATTTCCAGGGGAGATTGGCACAGAGACGCAGCGCCACGACCACTCCGGTCTGTCTGTTCTGTAAGATGGTTCGGACTGCTGAAAAACTTCTGCGCAGAGAGGCGGATAGATCCATCTAGCTCGCCCCAGATAGCGGATTAAATTCACGCTTTCTTTTCTTTCTTTCCTTTTCCCCCTTTTCTCCTCCTCCTCCTCCTCCTCCTCCGGTTTCGTGTTACAAAGCCTTGGGAGGGAGTTGCGCGGAGAGCCAGTTCCTCTGTGTAGAAACTGAATGACAGGATCATATGGCCCGGTTTGCTTTATAGTCCAAACATTTAAAAAAAAATAGATTCGTTAGGAAAAGAGGAGAAAGAAACCGCGGGTGAATTCGTATGTAACTGATGAGGATGTGGAATAATTTATAACTCATATTCAAAAACAAATCCGAGATAACGGAGGAAGAAGAGAGAGGGAGAAACGGATACTGGATCTGTCGTCAGAGATAGAGAGAGAGAGAGAGACGCGAGAGGAAAGCGCAAGACGCGTTGGCTGTAATCATCAGCACCATCACCGTAATAATAAGGTAAGTTTGCAGCCGTTATTTGTCGTTGTGGTGGTCGCAGTGCTGTGAAGCGGCGGGATTAAAAGTAGGCGAAGGAAGCAGAGGTAGAAAACATCCTGATCCAGAGTCTCCGGGTCTCCAACTGTTGCCATGAAGCCCCCCTTTTCATGGAAACGGGACGCCTGCAGATACAATCCGCTGTCTAAACAGACCATTGAGGTGTTGTAGCTTGTCTTTTTGGGGCTTAATGTGATGCAACTTTATCTCTATTTCACCCAGTGTAAACACGGCGCACTGCGGTCATGAGCAGTTGGAAGGGAATCAACTCCGGGATTTCACTGTAGTCTGTATATCTACAGAAAGCACTGCTCCACAATCACAGTCCAGTAGTGAAACTATAGTCTATCATCTGTACTGTATCATGCTGATCATACAGAGTTCGTGCTGTAGTATACCACAGTTTTTTGTGTACCAAGGCTCAGTCTGGAGTGTCTGTGGTGCCCTGTAATGAACTTTATAGAAGCTTTTTTTCTTTCCTTTTTTGCTTGGTAGTGTCGCATTTTCTATGGTATCAGTATGATATTCCGGTAATAGTCCTCTCCTACTTTGTGATTGCTTTATGTCGGTTGCCTGAGCAGAGAGTTTTATAGTTAGTAGAGATATTAGGGCAAATTACAAAATAAGTCTGCACTCAGTGATTTTAAAGTTGTACAGCGTTCCTACTGAACATAGAGATTCTAATGCACAGAGTAGTTATAAGTGTCATATATTCATCCACTTCTGAAAGCAACGAGTCTTTTGAATTGCTGCCTCGATTGCCCGCCTGCTCAGCTGACACTCAAAAATTAAGCTCTTATGGTGACAATAATCCACTGACTTGACATATTACTCTGGAGTGCTTTTCCCCTTATTCCCTCTCTGATTTTTTTTCTCTTAATGAAGTAAGTATTCGCTTCACTTGAGTGATTATTGTAATTACTGGAGGGGGGGGGGGGGTCGTCTACACTGGACAGAGAGCAAGGATTTGTGTAAAAAATGTGGTGGTTTTTTTTTTTTTACAAGCTGGATGGTGCCACTGTGAGTTAACTAACAGACATTATGGGGGGAGGGTGTAGCGTTCAAAATAAAGACAGTAAGGTTTGCAGGTGAACTTAATAGAGTCATGTTATTGCCTCGTGGAATGGATGAGGCAGGGTGGATTACTTTATTTGAGCATTGCTGTGCTAGTGGATCCACTTCCTGCTTTAATATTTGTATGACTTTCTCATAAAGTTTGCTAAGGATTTCATTTTCATAAGATTGTGCGCCATGTCTGCAAAGATTAATGAAAATAATATACTGGTAGGACTCAGTGTTAGCATTGAGCCGCAAGTTGACATTTGCAGTACTGAGATGCAGCTGAGGATAATCCCAAATTCACTTCTCTCACCTTTTAATTGATGAAAATCAAGTTCACGGACCTTTAAAAATAGACGTAATCCTCGATGTAAACACAGAGCAGATTGTACAAGACTGAAGCAGGAGATACATTTGAAAATCAGTTTGGGAGTTGAAGCTTGCATTATTCCCTGAAAAAAAACAAGCTTTGAAAATCAGATTTCTTCCAGGGAGGGCAGCTGCAACAAAGACAGACACACACACACACACACACACACACACACACACACACACACACACACACACTGCAGCCCTTTGGCCCCAGATGTTAAAGCCTCCATTGAGAGAGCCACAGGACTCCTGCCGACTCGATCTCTTCATTGTCACACAGACAATGGACTCCACATCCTGACCACCAGCCTCCTTACCATCTTCCCTCACACTCCTCATGCTCCTCACACACACACAATTAAACTGCACACAGTCATGCAGACAAAGGACCACATGCATCGTACATATATGCAAATGAGCAAGCTTTTCATGTTTAGGCATACATGTTCTGATACACTCGACAGTTTTATTTCTTGTTTATTTATTAATGTTCTACTGTGGTGTTTGAGTACAAGTTGGACAGTTGTGGCATTTCTTTAGACGCTTATCTGCTGTTCATAACGCTCATGTCCCCTGTGGGTGTTGTGTTGTACAGACTAACGATTACTTTCATCATAAATTTATCTGCCACTTATTTTCTCCATCGATCCCGTAATTGATTTGTCTATGAAGTATCAAAAAACAAAGAAAAATGCCCATCAAAATTACCAAGAGCCCAAAAATGATGTCATGGTGTCATGTTCACAGTCCTAAACCAAAAGATGTTAAATTTACCATCATATGAAACAAAGAAAAGCTGCAGCTATTTGTCATGTTTTCATTTGAAAGTCAGTTATCAAAATAGTTGCAGATTCATTTTCTGATTAGTCATGTACTCAAATACTCATTTCATCTGCACTATCTACGTCAGTCCACCCATTTGCGCAGCTATGTGCGTGTGTGCACATAAGTGACATAAACTGTGTGTGTGTTTCGACACCAACGGGCCAACATTGCATCATAGCTGTTACGTCGTCGCTGCACCAGATGTCTCCTGTCCGCTGTTTGTGTGAGTGTGTGTGTGTTTAATTGTCATGTCTGTGTCACGTGCATCACATCAGTGCAAAAGATACTGTGGACCACATGATGAGCAGCTGAATGCACTGTAACCTCCCGTGATAATGGGATGATTGCTGAATATGGGAAGCTCAGAAGCTTTGCATACAGGAACACACATTCAGTCTGTGTTCATGCTGTTCAAGCTATGGTGCTGAGAGCGTATGGATCTGAATTTGCTGACAATAATGTATTTTCGATGGTGATAGAGGCTTTCTTTTCACATCCTCTACTGAGCAACAGTTGATATGCCAGCTTCCCACAGGAGGCTTTTTTTTCCCAAAAAAAATCCTTTTCATTCCACCAACGATTTAATTCCTGCGGTATCTGCTGCCTTTCTTCTCTTTCAAAACTGTCTTTCAGAGGCAGATTTGCTTTTGTTTTGGCTGTTTCAAACTGGTCTGCGTTTCCTGCTGAGCTGAAGGGAGTTCACATCTCCGGCCATGCCCTCTGTGTTTCGATGCTGCATGAACAGAATCTCCCAGTTTTTACAGTGTGTGCATGTGTTTAAATGTGTGTTTGTGCTGAACAGAGATATGGTTCATGGCAGGCCAGATGCAGGGTCTGGAGAGCAGAAGCAGATGGGTCGTGTGTGTGCGTGCATACGTGCGTGCATGTGTGTGCCGGAGGGGAACAGTGGGAGGCGGGGCTGAGCTGGACAGGCTGATGTTTAGAGAAAAAAGAGAAGGGAAGGGGCTTGTTTACAAGACCATCACGGTAAATGGGCTTTGGCAGGGTGCAGGGTCAAAGTGATATAAACCTTATGTTTTCATGCTTTCAGTGTGCATGTGCATGCATTATTAGTTCATGCTATTAGTTCATTAGTCAAGGACACTGTTAGCTATAGGGACAAGGTAACGTGTGTGTGTTGAGAGAAGGTGTGATATGTGCACAGCTGTGGACTGAAACTCACACAGTGACACCAGAACAGAAGTCTCACCGTAAAAATGGTGAGACAACTCATGGCATCTGTTCCATTTTTATATTTTTGTTCAAATTAAGACCAAAAACTGTGATCTTTGTTGCTTTTTCTAACTAGGATGTTGCTTCCTGTTCCTCCCCAACTTCCTGTGAAGTGTCTTTATTTCTTTTTGCCGTTCCTGAACAAGATGAATATGTTGGGAGGCTTTTTTTTTGGTTTGGTTTTTGGTTGTTTCATTGACCTTTCTCCCCCTTTACCATCTGCTATTTGGAAAAAAGTTTTATCTCTACTAGAAGAACAACACCCTCTACTTTTTCTGTGTCCTAAAGCAACATTTCTTTATATTGTAAATCAATCCAGGAGGAAATGTGCCCATAGCCAGAGAAACCCAGCAAGTCACTCACACCACAAAGTTTGTTAAAATGCAATTTTCAGTGATGTTGGAAGGTAAGCTAACAATGTTTGTTTTAGATTTAACCACCTGATGCTTCTATTCTGATATCATTGAAGATGTTTGCTGCTCACTACTAGCACGCTGTTCACTGATTTTAGTGTCCGTCAGAAACACTGTGAGCTATATAGTGTCCAAATCACCACACGTAATTATAGTATGTATTATATAGCGCCTGGTTTTACAGTTAGCATTAATGTATTTAGAGAATTCTGCTGGAACGATACAGTATTTGCATCAAAGGACATCCCTGTTTGAAATGTCAAATGTCAAGGTAATTAAATTGCACAAAGAAGCAAACTGTATATTTACTTTTTGTTTTCAAAATGCTCTGACCATCTCTTCTAATTTATCAGAATAAATTGCAGCTGTGAGCCACACCTCTGTTTTCTTTTTTTGAACAATATTGTTCATCAGCACACTCCAAAATCACGTGTTTTTTATCATGCATAATAGAATTCATTTTATCACCTTTCTGGTGAGAACACACAATGTGGTAAAAATCTGCTTATAATTACCATTTTGAGTAAAGGAGTGTGACATGGCTTTTGACATGCAGCGTTTCTGCACTGGATTGTGTTTTCTGTGTGTTGGACGTTTCCTTACGCTGCACGTGTTGTGAAATTTGTGTCCCAATTTGCAGCAGTTTTTAAATGTCGCATGCACAGTCAGTGTGTTGATGCTGGCTGCTCTTCTTTTGCTAGTCTTGTTTTTATTCACAGTGTGTTGGGCTCTTCTGGTTTTTGCTGGTAAATTTGTTTGCAGAAATGTAAATATGCAGCCATAATTCATTTATGTCAAAATGCTACAGAAGGCTGTGTTAATACAGAGCACAAACTGTGCATTAAGTCAAAGCACACACACACAAACACAAGTATACACTGCACAACCTCCAGCGCCCTCTCAGTGGCTTTAAGGCCTGCTGAAAAGTTTCCATTAGGCAGTGAGGATGGATCCAGACGGTTTTGGCATCGACTGTGATTGCAGTTGTTCCGAGAGGAGAAGCTTTTGCTCTTCTGCGCTTTAGCTCTTCCCTTTGAGATCTATCTCTCTCCCCTTCATCCTCTGTCTCTCACCCACTTAAGCACACATATTTTACTCCTCTTCCTCTTTCTAACTAGTTCTGGGCTCAGTCAGAGTAACATAATGAGGTCATTTTTGCATTGCCAAAGATTAAGCACTTACCACTTATGTAGCTCAACTTTAATTGAACAGACAAGTGCATATTCAGCCTATTGTGGATGAAAACTATACTTGAATAGAGGAAAGTAGTATAATCCTGTTGGTGGTAGTGGCAGTACCCCGAATGCTGCCATTGTGGATCTCTCTCTTTTTCTCTCAAATCAGTTGAGTTAGGTTAAATGAAGTCTCGTCGGCATTGTGGTCAAAATTAACATTATTACCAAAAAAAAAAAAAAAAAAGAAAAAGAAAGAAAGACAAAAAGGCAGTGCTCTCAAAATACAGAACACAAGGCAGTAATAAATATTTGTCACTCTATGAATGATGCAGCCTCCTTTGGGGTAATCAATAAATAAATAAGCCCTGAGGGAGGAAAAGTGTTTCCAGGAAAGTCAGACTGGTGGAAAATCCAATATGGTGCATACTGACGTTCCTGGAGGCAAATCTGCAGAGCAAGAATAGCTGGAAATCAACAAATCTTTTGACTCTTGCAGTGTGGAAGTTGTGTTTATCAAAGCTTTTCATTCTGACCTGTAATTTCCCCCTGTCTCGCTGATCAATGTAATTTTAAAAATTTCAGAACACAGCAGTTAGATGCATCACCTAAATCTAATCACTGTTGTCTGAAACAAAAGAACAAATACATGGAGAGTAATCCATAGCCCAAACACTCTCTATCAGCCTTGATATGACACGATCAGAGAGCTACTGGAGACCTTTAGAAGAAGCTTGGTGGAGCTGGTCTGGGTGGCTCCGCTCGTCTGCATTATTTATTAGTGGTAGAATGGAGGTGGAGGAGAGTCCTGACCTGCTTGTTTGTTACCAGCTGACCACTATTGGCCATCTGCTTCTGGCCAGCCTCTCTCTCTAAAAATGTATCTCTACATTGCTCTGTTCTCTGCGCCTGCATATACTATCAGTAACAGGGCGCCCATCCAAGTGTTTATGGAAAACAGGACACAAAATGTTAGAAAGGTTGAATAGATTTTTTGCTTACTTTGAATGATTAGTGTTTCATAAGAACAAAGTCATAAAAAACTGATGACAAAGGAGTATTTCAATTAAATTTAACATACAGCAGCTTTGACAGTGAGCAACTGGGGAGATGCAAGGTTATGTCTTTCTGTCTTCACCATTATAGTCAATCAAAGTAATTAAGCTGGAGTGAGGAAAGGTTAGCTTAGCATGTGGGCTAAAAGCAGGGGAAAACAGTTTGCTGCTGTCTTTGCTGGTTGCTTGACAACTTAACAGTGATGGCAAGATTTCAGAAGAAGAACTAGTTCAACAGGTAAATCCTTGTAAAACTGTAACTCCAAACTTTTTCACTGTGGTTTTTGTAAAGGAATAGTTTGACCATTTTGCAAATATCTTTAAGTGTGTTCTTGTTGAGATTTAAGCAAGAAAATCATTTCACTGTTTAACTGTTCTGTTAAATAGTTGTATAATACTACAACCAATAGTTGAAAAGAAAAACTTGAAACCCTGTTTACACACTTGGATTTTTCGGAAAGAATAAACAAATGAAATCTAATCCTGACTAGAGAGCTTTAAAGGTGCTGGTAGGTGGATTTTGTTACTTGAGACAAAAGTCAGCTGTTTTTGCCTGCTTTCAAACATTCTGCTAAGCTAAGCTAATAAGCGTTTAGACATGAAATGGTATTGATTTCCTCATCTCACTCTCAGCATGAAAGTGAATGAGCATATTCCCAGGATGTTGAACTTCCTTTAGATGTTGTAGAAGTATTGGTTTTTGCTACTAAATCATAAAAATGTCATGTGATAGTGTCTACATAAATCAAGCAGTATCCATCCATTCATAGTATCTCTGTCCATGTGTTTTCTGAACTTCACAAAGAGAAATCTTCATCATGTTTGAAACTTGTCCAGTAATTTCCTCTTCATGTAGCAGCTGAACTCATTTTTCCTGCTTCATCCTTTTTCCTGGGCTACAGTTGAAATTGTAAGGCCGGATTGGGGAGAGATAGTTATATGCTTGGCCAAAAGCCTTGCCAGCGAGCCAACTGTGTTTCAGGGGCACTATGTAAGGTATGAAATATGTTTTCTGAGGTTCCTGACGCGTCTGTTCATCGTCTGCTTGTTGTTTTGTTTGTTCCGACTCAGCAGATGTTTTCAGGCTCAGTTGTCCGCACTGTGTTTTGTGAACAGAGGACTGCCAGAATTGTTATTCTGGTTTTGGTGACACGTCAAAGCTGTTTGGACCCAGTGTGAATGCAGAGGTTCCTATTGTTTACTGTCAGCGGCAACATTGCTGTGTCTATGAGTCTATGCCCATGCATATTCAGCTCTCGTTTCTTGCTGTTTTCATGCATTGTTTCCTGGATAGTGTATGCAAATGTGTGTGAGCTACCAGCAAAAGATAACAAAAAATACTGGCTCATGGACTGGATTTCTGAGATTGTGCGTGGTAATGTGCTTGTGTGAATAATGATGCAGATGCAATGGGTAGCAGAGGACTGTGTAGAGTAGGCCCCCACCCTCCATTTCCCCGTGTTAACCAGAGCATGGTAGTTTGTTTTTATGACAGCCTTTTTTTGGCATTGTTCTGGTCCGATAGAGCTCACCCTCCCTACCGTGGGACTGGCCGTTAGTGGGCAGGAAGTGCCGGGAGCGCGCAGCATGAGCACACACACACACACACACACACACACACAGATGCATGCATACACACATACTGTACTGCGGACTGCAGCACACTCAGCCCTTCCCAAGCTATCGCCCCACACTCACACATAAAGTTTTGAAAGGACAATAAAAGTTGCCCCGCGGCTCGCTGGCTGGTAAGCTGCAGTTTATCCAGGAAGCTGCTGCAGCCGGGCTAATGGCCTCTCTCCGGGGTAGGCACTACAGAGGGGCCCATGCAGGCTTATCAGCAGCAGGAGGGCCCCTACATGGTTGCTCTTTGAGAGTTCAGCTGAGCTAGTTTGTGAGAGTAGCTTAGCCTTCATAGCTCTTGGGAGACTGAAAGCTACCTCTGTTTATTTCCTATTATGTTTGTCTAATGTTATCTTGACAATAAAGGAAAATCAAAGTTAGTCGTTACACAACTCCTAAGCGAAAACAGAGATGTTTAGCACCTCTAATTGGAAATTCAATGGAAACTCAGCCTATCAAGTCTTACTGGGTAGTCGATGCTACCCTTTCTTGTTGAAAAAACAGTGATGTGGCAGTGTGGCTTTTACTACTAAGCAAGTACTTCTGTCTAATACCATGTGGTCCTTTTGGCAAGTGTGAGGAGGATGGCAGACAATTTAAATATCTCCACAGCTGGGATGAATTTCTTTTCTTTCATGTTGAAGTGACTGACTAATCAGATTTTGCCTTATGAATGCTACTATGACTCCAGCATGACTGAGCCTATGAGTCACTGTTCCTTCTGTTCATCTATGGTGATGCAGGAAGTAATATGGTGTTCCCAGCAGCTGCTAAGTCTACTGCAGCAAGGTAACCTGTCGCTGTCGCCTCATGTGAAAGATTCGCTGAACACAACTCTTCCCTGCCTTGAATGAAAAGTAAATATAGGCTGCACAGTACTGTGTCTAAATGTGTCTAAATATCCTGAACCTGCTGCTTGTTTATGTTGACAGTGGCACCTCCCCACCTACTCTTCTGCTTTGCTCATCGCCCACGATAGATGGGATGAAATCCCTCAGACAACAAAAATAACACATACAGTAAATAATCAATGTAAATAGGGACATCAGACTTACAAATAACTTGACATTTTATGCTGGGATGGATAGATTTTTATACCAGGTGGAAGCAGTGCTGTTATATCACTGTAGCCTATCTATACAGTGGGAGCTACCCAGTACTACCATAGTCTTTCACTGATGGCCGCTGAACAGCTGAGTTTGGGTTAATCCCTGTTTATCTTTTGGCAGCCTAAACTAAAACAAACTGAATAGTTGTTGATTATTAGACCTCGCATTGAATTTAAACTCAACATTTTGCTGGACTTATTAGATTGCACTTAGTCTTAGAGTTTTCAGTTTTGTACTCTACCTGGATTATTGCCCAACTGATGAGAACATTGAATCTTAATCTAACTTGTCTAACAGTGTGAAACCTCTAAACAGTACCAGTCCTCCAGAGATGGGACAGTTGATGGTGAAAAGTTCAGTACTTAATTGCTAAAGGCTACCTCAACAATCTGGGTGGTCAGAAGCCCTAATATGCATTTATTGGCATTCTTTAAAGAGTTAAGGCATAGCTAGGTAGCCTACACATGTAGCCACTGTAGCTACCCAGTGGTGGAGATTGTTGACAGTAGTGCAGTCATCATTACAGAAGCTGAACACTTTTTGCATCCAATGAAAACATCTTTAGGTGAGAACATCAGCAGCAGATGTTCTCACCACAGTCATTGTAAACACTCCAGTAATATCTGATTCATTGCTGAGACAAGGGGAAATAAAAGTTACCTGGATGTAACTGCAGGTCTATGTGCATAGCCCACTGTAGCTCAGTCATAAAGCACAGTAAAGAATGGAAACAAATTTATCGTTGGGTCATATACAAACACATATGCATTTTTCTGGTGCTATGGGAGATATCAGTGGACGAAGTCCAAGGCTGACCTATGAAAATCTGTGGTATCCGTGGAAGGATTTCTATTAATCCCTTGCGTCAAATATAAATTTAGATTTATTGACTCATTTCCCTGGGTCTGCTCCCACACGTTTATTGAAACATCACCGCTAGCTTAGCAGTGTCTGGTTATTAGAGCTAACTCTGGTTAGCGTCTTATTAGCCTCACCTCGATTCCAGCACCAGGATCTCCTCTGAGCCCAGCTGTAACAGCACCCTATAATAGTCCTGTTGTTGGGGTGCTGGTCTAACTTTTACACTGGGGAGGGGGTGAAAGAGTGACAGAGTCTGTTTTTGCCCCCTCACCCACTCATATCCTGCTGCTGACTCACCTTTGACCTCCGGGTGGCTGCACTCCTCCTCTCCCCTGCTGCTCTTTTCCAGTCCACTGCTCTTTGCATGATGTCTGACTGTCTGAAGGGAGGGATGGAAAGGCAGAAAAATGACAAAAAAAGAAAGAAATATGGTCAGTGCGATGAGACCACAATAATATGAAAAAGGCAATAAGAGAGGAGACAGAAATTGGGAAGGATAAAAAGGCCAGGCAGAGGCAAAATAGAGGAAAGTATACAGGTTGCCAGGTTTGGTCCGGTGCTAGAGAGAGACAGAGATTGAACCTTGAAAGAAGCCACCTCGCACAGACATCAGCCCTGAGAAACCAAGATAAGAGCTGACCAGCAGTCAACAATTACACATCAATTTCCAGGCTGGCTTTCACCTCCTTCTTTCACTCTCTTTTTCAATCTTTCTCATCTTTTGCTTCGTGGTACTCACTCTTATTCTCTTTCCACCACTTAAGCCTCCACTGCTGTGCACCCTGTGTATTTTTGTAATAGAGATCTCCACATGCAGCTTGTTACACACACATACACACACACACACACACTGTATTATACTGTCACATACATGCAAGCACACATTCATGCTTACCAAGCATAAATGAATGAAATTTACTCAAGCATGACACTGCAGCACAGTTACAAGCTACATGTACTTTGGCTGAGTATTAGAATTTTATTCTACTTAATGTTAAGGGAAATGATTGTACCAATATCAGTCCATTAAACTGCTGGTACGAGGTATTACATACCAATCACATTCAGCTAAACACAACTAATGTTCTGTGTACAAGATAGATGAAATGAACTAAACCTTGGTCACCTATAACATTATTATACTGCTTACATGTACATGTATTAAGAACAACATCAAATGTAATAATATAATACTATGAAAAGGGCCATCCTGTTCGGTCACTTTGGATACATAAGCAAGTTCTTTACCCATTATTGGGACAGTTTTACATCACTGTGACAGTACATTTTGCAGATAATCAAATGACTTTTTAAATGCTTTATACAGTCAAAGAATTAGAAAAAAATAGTGAGGACTTTGGAACAAAATTATCACTAATATGAAGCTTCAGAAGCCTCGCTTAGCCAAATCAAGCAGGTATCCTCCAAGTTATCTGTCCTTTCAGTAGTAAAGTTTCTCGTTGGGTTGCCCCTGATGATGCTTTCTTGCTGAGCTGAGGCAGAACACTCTGCTGATTGCTCAGCCTGCTGAAACCTCATATTAGCTTCTGCTGAATTAAGGAACACTTTTCTGAGAACTGAGAGAAGTGATTAAAGCAACCACTTTTTCAAAGTACATGTGGCATGTGAGTATTGTATACATGTAAAATACAAGAGAGAAATAATTTCAAAAATCAAACTTGTGCTGTATTTCTTTGGTTTACCTTTAGTATTAAAATTCAGGATCACCAAATTAGAAGATGCATGGTTTTCAGTGAGCACAACTGTTGCTTGCTATTTTGACTTGAGGAAGGGATCTCAATACTCCCTCTGTTGATGCTTTCACACACACACATACTTGTAACATCCAACAAACATGAAAGGCCATGTGCACTTTCTCAAACACACTCTCACCTGTACTAACATCTTCACACATCCACGCATTTGCACACATACCTTCAGACGCACACACTTGCTTCACACACCGTCTTTATCTTCTCTCCCACACACACCACCCTGTGGCATATGGAACAGTTTATCTCAGTGTTGGGTTTTTTTTTTCGTACCTATTAGCAAGTCTTTTTTGGGAACACCAGGGAGGAGAGAAAGCCAAACTCTTTATTATGATTTTTTCGCCCGGGGTTAGACCAGCCATGGAGAACAAACACACTCACACACACACACACTCACTGGAGCACACACACACACAAAACCTCTGAGGCCCTCTCTGCTTCAACGCATCAAAAAATCAATAAAATGTCTCTTTAAAAAAGTCTGACAACTAATGGAAAGAGACAGTGAGAAAGTGAGAGAGGGATGCTGCTGAACTGCACCAACACAAACACACACACACACACACATGCATACACACACTTTCTTTGCGTCTTGCATTTTATCTGCTCATTGTGATTTTTCTTCTCTCTATCAGAAGGTAGATAGATAGATAGATAGATAGATAGATAGATAGATAGATAGAAACTGCAGAAGTGTTACAGAAAAGTGGGAAAAGCAAGAGGAGTGGTGTCAAATTGAAGCAACTGAGTTAAATTGCTCTCCCTTTTTAAAATTCATCCATCGTCCATCCTCCAGCCCTCCATTCCTCTGTCCCTTCATCTCTCCATCCCTCCCTCCATCCATCCCGTCGTCTCATATCTCTGCGGCTGAAAAGCTCTGATTTGTGTACCAGGATTAAATTCCTCAAATTTGTCTTTCACTCCCTGTGGGAGAGGCCCATGCTTTTTAATTAATTGATTTTGAAATGAAGTTAGCTGTGCGTGTGTGTGTGTGTGTGGTTGTTGCACAGTGTGTCTTTCTCTCTTTCCCCAGTGCTTAGCTGGGTAGCAGAGGGGTGGAGATGTGTGTTTTGCTGAGTGCGTGTCTGTATTTGTGCCTTTGTGACTATTGATGGTTCGAGAAACTGAAGAAATGGATGTCAGTACTATATCTACAGGAAATCAGGAGTGTAAAAAGGACAATTTGTGGTTATATGTGCTACGTTAAGGTATTCATTTGAGAAATCTTGGTACAAACCAGGAGAAGAAGTGCATGGAGTTTATGTGTGTTAACAACAGAGACCATAAGGTGAAGAAAAATACTAACTAGGATTAAAAGTCAAAGTATCTTGTTAAGTCAGTGCTCACTGTCATAATAAGTGTTGGCTAATAATGTTACTTGACCTTAACCTAAAGAGTATATCAGTACCTGGCCTCCAGGCAAGTGCCTTTTCATCTGCTCAGCTTGATTTGGAAATTTGCAACATCATCTGACATCCAAATAGAGGAGAAGAAGTATAAAAGTATAAAACCCAAAGTTTTGTAAGTTAGGGGAAGCTCTTGAGTGCATGATTATTATTAGGAATACACAAAATTATTAGACTGACCTTACGTTGTTGAATGTTGGTCAGTAATTAAATTTTAGCTGATAAATAGAGCTGATTATACAAAGTCAAATTGCTTGGATTTAGATTCGCCCAGAAACACAAAGAAGAGGAAGATGACAAAGAAAAATACAATAAAGAGAAGAAGACAATGCTGACCATTAAGAAGAAGGTGGTGAAGAAGAAGACGCAGTGTTGGCTAGAGAGCCAGACATGTCGTCATTCATGTGGACATTTTTTTCTTTGTTCCACAAACTTCAGAGAGAAGGGAAAATGTCTTTCACTTTTAACACAATAATTCTTATACCTTTGGAATATTAACCCACCTTACATCTTTACAATAAGGTGCATAAACTACAGGATATGAAATGCTTCTTCTGTTATTCATTATTTATTTATACCAAATGAAAAATGTGTAAGTTTTGGTCTGTATCTTACTTAATGAAATATGTTTATGCTAACAGGAGGCCGGAACAGTGAACTTACAGTTTACTGGATGTTATTCAGAAGGTTTATGAAAGCGTTACCTTACACGGCATCAACCTGATCACAAAAGAGCCACCATCGCATTTTTGTCTAAGACATGCTACAGTTGCAGTTAATGGTGTAGGATTACAGGTGGAACAGATACAGACTTGACAAACAGTGCTGAGCTGCTCTGATGAATGGTAATCAGAGCCTACATGAAGCTTCACTCAGCATAATTACCTGCTTCTACATCCTTTTTGCCAAACTGCTCCACCCATGTGACACTTTTTTTCCCTGATCAAAATTACCCTGCTTAACACTGTAGCTCCTCCAGTACTTGCAGCTGCGTGTGTGAAGTGTGTCCTCAATAAGATGTTATGAGATGTTATGTCAGTCCTGTTTCAGGCCATTCTCCCTTTGGCCAGTTTTGTCACCTGTAGTTAAATGTATCCAGTCCATACAGTATTCAGAAGCATTCAGAATAACGGCAGCTAATCGTGAAAGCTAATGTCAACACTTTAATGGCCAATCACTGTCTTCACATTACAATGCATTTATTCATTGTGAAGTACTTGCAGAAGTTATAAAGTGGCGCATGTTAGCTGAGCATCGTAAACATAAGGAGTGGAACAGAAAGCTGTACTTAAAGTGGATCAGCAGTGATTGATCGATACCTAGTTCACTTCATAAGGGTAATAAGGGTCTAAGTTACATTTAGGGAGAAGCTGTTGTTAACTGAAGGGATTTTAAATTGTATCTCTTTATATCAGGTCAGGGATGTGGAGGGGTTCTTTAGCAAGAAGACAGTTAGCAGCTGGATTTGTTCCCAGTCTATTCTGATTAAAATACTGTCATAAAAACACCATAGGCAGGCAAGTCGTAGCAAATGTGAGGGAAATGCCAGGTAACTGTGTGTGTGTGTGTGTGTGTGTGTGTGTGTGTGGTGTGTGTGTGTGTGTGTGTGTGTGTTCTCACTCCTTCATAAGTATTAACTACTGTCTCTTTGTGAGGGTGTGAGTGCTACGCTATGTTCTTTGTGTTTGGGATTTCTCTCTTTTGCAGCAGCACGGACGCTTGCTTTGTTCCACAGAGCTCCTGTGCTGCTGGACGTCTCCCATATTATGTAGCTCACAAAACCGTCCTCTCCAGAGCTGCGTTTGCCACCGCAGCATGCTGCCTGAGCCCTCGTTGTGTGTGAGGATTTTGTCGCTGATCAGCAGGCCACGGCGTGCGTCACAGCACTGGTGGTGGATCTGCTGCATGCTGTCAGTCCCACACCGTCTGTCGCAGTGTGCATATCTGTGTGTGTGTGTGTGTATCTGTTTCTTTGTGTCTGTGTGTGTGTCTCTTCCTTTGTTTCTCTGAGTAGTCTGTGTGGCTGTTTCTTTGTGTCTGCATCTATGTGAGTGTGTGCTAACCTGTGTGCATCTTATTTCTTTGTGCCTGAATGTGTGTGTAGTGTGTGTGTCTGTGTGCGTCTTAATGTGTTTGTGTACTTTGTGTCTGAGGGTGTGCCTTTGTCTAAGTGCTTTGTGTCTGTATCTTCTTTAGTCTTATTAATTATATATATCTGCACGTTATGTGTGTGTGTGTGTGTGTATCTGTCTGTGCGTGTGTTAGCACAGTTGTATGACAGACAGAGCTCCCGCTAGATTTTATTAACAACATTTACTAGAAACTCTGCAGGGTTTGTCTAAGCTGAGAGATTAAGATGGGTGCACACACACACACACACCCCACACACACACACTGACAAGTCTGACTCACAAAGAAACCAGAGGTTTTTGGGGGGGGGCTTTGTAAAGTCAACAAACACATAAGCTGTAGCATACTGACATATTCACACATATCTCACATATTACTGTGCGCCCCCCCCCCCCCCCCCCCCCCCCCCCGGTAACCACACGCACGCGCGCACACATGCAAAAAACACATATACTCACACAGGCAGTTTGTTATTAGTAAGAAGGCTTCTAATGACTGTACTGTACATGTATGTGTGTGTCTATTCTCATCTGATTACACACAAAAGCGCACCAAGATGTTATCACCAAACTATGAAGACATCAGTGTGTATCTCTGTCGGTGTGTGTAGGTGGAGCCGTAGCAGCAGCTGAAGTGGGTCTATTGACTTATTGGAATGGGGGATTGGTCGATTCCTCATCCTTCTTTTAAATGGAGGCGCTGCACCATTCATTGAACACTAATCAGATCTGAGAGAGAAAAAGAGAAACAACTTGAAAAGGAAGAGTTCAACATTTTGAAACATTGACATGAGAAGATTAACATCATTCTTATGTGTGCATTGAGTATGGAGCTGGAGGATACAACATTTTCATCTGTAAACTATGTTAGGTGTATTTTCTTTCTTCTTTTATTTATTTATTTATTCATATTTTTGTTTTTGTTTTTTACCTTGGTCAGAGCTGTTTTTGAGTGGATTAAACAACATCAGTCAAGGTAGGCCAGATGTGGCCAGTCATGATGATGTCAGCACTCTTATTCTTGATGTTTTAGCTTTTTATATGTCACAGCTTCATATTTAGTGCACCGAAGTGACAGTGGTATCAATTGTTCCATCTAAGTCTGTGGACGGAAGCCAAAAAGTGTAAATGTCATATTATTTTGTTAAAGAAAAGTGAATGAAGAACTGAATAGTGACAGAGATAAAGACTCAGGCAGCTAAATAGATAAAGAGAAACACAGAGACAGGGAGACAGTCCAATAGACACAAAAAAGAGAAAAGTCAGAAAGTGCCAGATAGAGTTGAGAAAAACAGAAAATGGAGTCTGAAATAAATAAAAGAATGGAGAAAACTCATTCAGAACGAATGGGAATCGGAGAAGCGTCTGAGATGATGAAAGAGAATCAGAAAAAGTGAGATGGAGTGATGAAGACAAGAAGAGGAAAGCGGCAAATACTGCAGATAAAAAAGGCAGAGGCAGAGTGTGTGATTGTTGTTGTCAGCAGCTCTCTGACTTCTGTTCAGTGACCACAGGCCTCTTCTGCACTTCATTTATTGTCAGTCTTTATTTGATTTCTGTGTGCCGCTGTCATTTTCCCCGCTCCCTGTTCACCACCCAGACACCCTGCCACTTTTGTTTTTCCATTGCAGCAACAAAATGACCCAGTTTTTTCCTCTAACCTTGACTTAAAGGGCCAGGGAACGTTCTCTCAGTCTTTCTGGCACTTTTGTGCAGTTACTTTCCTAATCATAGTTTCAGTTAACAACTGTTGATCAAAGTTCTGTTGTCGGGTTTAAAAGTTTTTATTTTTACGACCTTAGCGACTTTTACCTTTCAACTTTATGGACTTTGGAGCGCGTTTTTCTTTGAATGCCTCAGTATGTGTCTTGTGTTTTAAATAATGTGATAGACATGAATGATAAGATGTGTCATGAATTTGATGCATCCTTTTAAAACATACCAATTTGTATTTGCATGCTGCCAGTTTGTCTAAACAGTCAACCCACTGCTGGTTTTGGTTATGTGCAGATGTGGCTTCAATTCACCAAACTGAAGACATTTTTCCATCTCAAATTGACTGCTGAGCTTTTGATTCGAGGGCTGACAGCATGCATCAGCTACCAGTGAGCTACCCATTTATTCGGAGGCAGGTTTGTTTATGTTGATATTATTCAAAATGGTCTGCATTTAGTGACGGCTGATGGAGCGTTGAAAAAGCTTCCAAGTGACAAAGCTGCATGTGATGACAGTTTGTATGAATAAATTACAGGTTCTAAAAGCTGGATCTTTATGTTTTGGTAAGATTAATATCAAGCTGATATTACTTTCTCTCCATCTATGATTGTAATGTAGGTGTAATGACTTTTCCTGGGTGTTTCTGGGCCTTGAGTGTGTAAAATCCTGCAGTGAAACTTGCCTTGTGGCCAACCTGGGCGTGGTGGCGTAGAGGGTTAAGAACGCGGCAACCATCGAATGAGTGTATGGGTGCCGGGTTTGAAACTCATTACGTTATTTTTTTTTGGGGGGGGGGGCAGTCGTGGATCAGCGGTTAGGGTGTCGGACCCGTAACCGGTGGATCGCTGGTTCGATTCCCCGTCCCGGTGTCCATGGCTGAGGTACCCTTGAGCAAGGTACCTAAGCCCCACTGCTCCCCGGGCGCTGCACGCGGTCGCCCACTGCCCCGGGTTTGCTGTGTGTGTGTGCACGTCACTTGGGTGGGTTAAATGCAGAGCACAAATTTCGTTGGAGTGAGTTCCCTCCAATGACAAAATATGTCACTTTCATCTTTCATCTTCATCTTTCATCTTTCATCTAACCCACCCTAAAGAATTTGTTTGTATGCTTTTTATTGGATGTCACATGATGCTGTTAATGCAGCTTCGGAGACTTTCCACCCTACGCAGAGAACACTGAATTCAAGCTGTTCGTTTTAACAGTAAAATCTTCAATATCAAGCCAAAGCATGGACAGTCTGCAGCTTCAAATCAAACTACCATCTCCCACCGATAACCTCTCCCATTCCCACTCCTACTTGAATGAGCAAATTTATCCTTACAACATTAAAAGGCATCGAACGGCAGCGACTGCATTTAACAGCTAGTATTACACTTTAACACGGTTTCTCACTGTCCATTACTGCACCATTGATTCTAGTTAGGCTCACGTTGGATATGGATAAAATGTAAGTGAGACGATTGTTGGAGTGGAGAGTTTCATCTCGTCTCCAGTGGTCCTGACAGTTTCGAGCACATCGAGCGATTGGCTCCAGGCCCGCTGTGATCTCATGACGAGGTGATATAATCCTTGTTGGTCATGGTGTCTGCACTGTCAGTTGTTTACCATTTAGTGAGCTGGAGAGCAGTGAGATGAATATAAATGCATGGCATCTCTACTCTTCTGTTTTGGAAGAATTGTTGAATTTTCATCTGTACATCATACAAGCATAACATATACAAGCATAAGACACAATAGTAAATATAGTCTCCTTCAAGACGACACGTCAGGTTTTTTTTTCCTGTCAGGCTAAACAAAGAAAATGGACCCACACTGTAGAAATAGTGTTTTGGGATGTCCCAGGGCTTCAGAGGTCTAAGCTGTATAACTCATACCAACAACACAGTGTGCTCAGACCCAGCTGGCATCATTTGTGTTTGTATCCTCACTGTCTTTGCCATCTCTCCACTCTGCGGCATCCAAAAAAAGAAGCACAAATACCATAAAACAGCTTCATTGAGGTGGAAAATGAAATTGCCTTTTAACTGAATGTTAAATGCAGCCGAACCAGAGAGAATGGAGAAATTCACCAGCTGTTCTGCATTTACTGAGCAAGACGATCTCCTGTGGTTAAAATGTGTCACATGCTCTGTTCCTGAACTCTCCTGACAATCTGGCATGACCTGTAATTTATCTTGTCACTGAATGTACATCATGTTATATGTATCTCACTGCATATAACAGGAAAAACTTTGTGTCACAGTGGAATCCATTACTGTGATTTCACACTCTTTGTTTGTCTCACTATTGCACAATGTTACACTCTTGATTAAACATACATTCAGTTCATAAAGCTTTCATTTGTTTGTTTTCCTAGAATTTTGCTGTAGTAAACACTGAGTGTTACGCAATTCATTCCCATGAAGAATCCTCTGGAACAAGTAGCTTCATGGGAAGCAGTGTATCTTGTATTTGGCAGCAGCAACAGCTGTTTGTTTGCAAGAACTAGAACAAGATGTATCTTGTTTAGTGTGATAATGGCAGCAATTGTGGCTTAAAAAGAACAGAGTGCCACCTACAGAAACCCAGGCCTCATGGTAGAACATCTAAGTGAAGAAATTTCATATTAATTAAGGATTATACAGCAGTCTTGATATTCATCCAGATTTTTCCGGATTGGACATGTTTTATTCAAGTCACAAATTTTTGATTGCAAATGGATGGTCCATGTAGACTTTGGCAGACATGGCCAGTTGAGAAACATTTATGTCACATGGATGCTTAAATCCACTAATTGCGGAATGTATAGACTGGGCATTAGGAACAGGGTCTGTATCTGTATCTCAGACCGAAAGAAAGATCTTTGAACAGAACCGCTGCTTCTTCGAATTAAAAGGAAGTAGTTCAAGCATCTGGGTGCTCCCAAGTTGCCTCTGTCTGATGAGCACGTCCAACTGTTGAGACCACAGGGCATGCTCAGAAAGTACCGAAGAGATTACGCATCCCGTATGGCCTGAAATATCTCAGGATCCACTAGAAAGAAATGGAGGATGGAGCTAAGGAGAAGGACATCTGGGTTACATTGCTTAGCCTGCTGACACTATGAGCTGGATAAGCCACGGGAAAAATGAATAGTTAGATGAATGGAAGCACTGCACTGACATTCATTAATGTACTGCATTAGAATTGTAAAATCCTGTCAGAAGAGCTGTGCAGTAGCTGTGATTACATTTCATCTTTTCAGGAACACCTGTTGAAACACACAAAAACACAGTCATGTGTATTGGTTTACCAGAGAACTGTTTTCTTTCTGCTTGTAAACACATGAAAATCCACATGTCCTGATGATGTTACCCAGAGTTTTTTGCTTAAGGGCATTTCAGCATGTCAAATGGCTGTTACACTGCAATGATCCCAGGTCAGGCCCTAATGTTCCTCCATAAGCCCTGCGGAGCTCAGCGAGAGTCACTCTCTTACAGAACAAACACGAGATGCACATAAACAGAGAGGTAAACCTACATAAATATATTGATACTTTTTGATAAGATTTTGAAATTTTATCTTCCTGCCTCTGCTTCTCTTCCTCTGCCTCTTACACACACACGCGCGCACACACACACACACACTCTCAACAGACACCTGTCCTCCACCTTAGGCACATGTTGCAAAGAGCCATCCCTCTCCTCTCCTGTCAGTGGGAACAAATGAGCCGGGGCATGTTTCTTAGTGTGTGTCTGTACGTGTCTGTCCAGACTTCCTCTCTTTTGCTTCACCCCCAAAAACACAGAAACACACACAGACATACACACTCACACACACACACACACCTGTTCTGCACTGTTACCCTCTGACAGATCTCTGACATGCTGTCTCTAGGCCATCCTGCACTGTGTGTGTGTGTGTGTGTGTGTGGTTATAGACAACACCCCTACTGTGTCAGTCTGGCAATTGCTATTTCTCAAGGAGCAAAGGAAGGGAGGGAGTGTGGGGTAAGGATGAAGGGAGTGTGAGGGCCTTGATGTGAGTGTGTTTGTTGTCAGAGGGTTTATTAATAAAGATGACCTCAGCCAGAGCTGCTCAGAGGGTGTGTGCCTGTTTTTTTTTCTTCTTACCTATTTTCTTTTTCTTTGTGACTCCTTGACCTAGTCAAATAATTATTATTTTGGAAAGAGGAATTCAGTTTTTATGTATTTACACATAAATTTTAAAGCCTCCTCCTGTCCTCTCCTTCTCCTTTGTCATTTTCTAGCAACAGTCTGAGGTTGTTTGTGTGGACTCCTAATGTGTCTTTGCGTGCATGCAGACTCTTCTGCGTGTGTGGGTGTAACAGGGATAATCCTTCTTGATATAACTCCTTTGTGTCTCAGCGTCCGTGGATGTGATTATGTGCTTCATTATGTCAGGCTAAACAGGCTGAGTCCACTGTGTGCGTGTGTGCAGACGTCAGTCACCTGCTGTGTGCATTAAGAAGGGCAGATGTCCTCACAAGAATAGAAGGATGAGTAACTTACTTCAAAGTGCCAGGCATTTCTGCCTGTCATTCCAACTCTCCTTCACAAGTATGACTTAGTTAACAGTTAAAGGGTCACTTCATTCAAATTACAAACTGTCATATTTTCTCACTCTCTCCTCATGCCATCTGGCCACTTAGATGATTTGGTTTGGTTGATCTGGGTTTTCAATGCATAACAGTGCATAATGCATAAACATAAACAGCTTTTCTAGTATGTAATAAGTGCTCAAGTTCAAAGGGAGTTTTCCAACTCTTTTGACTGAGCAAAATTAAATATGTATATATATATGCATGGCCAGGCACTACTACTTGCAGAGAGAACATGCTGTATGTGGTTATAATTTGAGTGAAGTGACCCTTTAAAGACAGAATTGGGATTAGCAGCAAAGTAAGACCAGGCTGATAAACTGCAGTCAGGTTAAGTCGAAGCAGACGTGGTCAGTAGTGGGAGGTGATGTAATTTGTTTAGCTGTCGAGCTTTCTTCTGTAGCCATCCCCCAGGGCTGGAGCTGGAGCCTGAGTGGGACAGCCAGCCGAGCGAAGGGCCCCCAGGGGTCCGGCAGTTACCATGGAGGGGGAGGGCAGCCCTCAGTGTGCCCTCTTCTGGCTCACCATGATGAGCACAGAGGCCATTAGGGACAGGGTCCTGCAACCTGGGAGAGCCACATAATGAGATAATGCATGAAGCTCACGCTGTTGCTGTCACCTACACACACACATGCACATGCAGGGGCAGATTCATGTGTGCACATGTGCACAAATTAAGCTTCACAAACACATAACACCCAGTGGAGATATGCATGTGGTACACGTATAAACACACACACACACACACACACACAGCAGTAGATGCATGAATTGATCCCTGCTCACATATACGCTTTAACCTTCCTCTCTGTCAATAATACTCCACCCATGTAGGGTTCCCTGGCTATTTGCTATTTCAGCTGCGGCTCTGACCCTCAGCCAGTTACATTTTGTTGGACAGACGGCAGCAGCAGTGAGAGGAAAGCTAATGTAACAGGATATCCCTGCCTCTGATTATTCCACAGGAGAACAAGAAGAAGAAAAATCACACTTGCTTTGACCTTGAAAGTCTATAAAATCACAGAGTATGCAGGAAAAGGCTGTATGTTTACCCGGTTTACTTAGTCACTGGCGGGTGCCATTGTTTTTATGGGCCCACGCAAGATCTGAAATGCTGCATATTCCCCCGTAATGGTTCAGGGTCTCTTCAGGGAGACACTGAGTCATACCAGTTAGTCTTCTCTGGAGAATGAAATCACATATAATGTCAGCACCAATGCTAGGAAATTACACGCAGAAAAAAGAAACATTTTTAAGAATACTGTTAAAGGATGCTTCTTTTTTTTTTTTTTTTTTTTTTTTTGGACATGAATGCAATGAAAATAAAGATATTTTTGTGGAACAGGCCCTTAGCCACCAGCTACAGATCCCTCAAAATATCATCAGACTTCATACAGTTATTCTTCCATTTACCACGCTTTGTTCCTCTTGTGTTTTGAGCTAACTGGACTTCATCTGGATGCTTCTGAAGTTCTCTCTGCACCTTATAAAGCTTATAAATCAGTCATGTTACTTTGCAAGAAAATATAATATACAGGACGTACAAAATGGACACCAACTTTTCAGATTTTTTTTTTTAAATACAATATTCATAAAAAAGGCAAAATCCTCATTTTTCTGTACAGAAACATAACATATTACAATCTTCAGGTGAACTTGCCAACTCAACTTAGTGGAGTTAAAGGAGACTGTATCTCAGACTCATTTATTATATTTTAAATATAGTTTTTAGAGTCTTTTGCCACTTGTTAATGTTGAGGCTACAGTAGTTGGATGTGACCACTTAACAAATCAAGAAAACAAGCCATCAAGCCATATTCCCTCTTTTTGTAGCTCTGTTTTTGTTTTTTTTCACCAAAAAGGACATTTCCAGAGAAAAATGGCTGGCTGCATTGCATGTCTGCATTGTGTTCACCAATTAGTCACTATTTTTGTGTGTCTGCTGTTTGGTGCTGTGTTTATCAAAGTTTTTCCTCTGAAAGCAGCTACTTGAGGAAAACAAAGCTGATGAGACCTCTAAGAGTGAATCAAAACCGCAAAGTTGTAGGCCATCAAACCAAAACAGTTGAAAAATGTGAAAACACTTTAGCTAAGGGAAGCTGCAAAGTTGCATGATAATTCTGTGGGTTTATTACTACCTTCCACATTACATATGATTATTTAATCCAAATGTTAGAGGTGTGGCTTTAACAAAACTCTTTTCACACAAGCAAGCTGACATATTGTATTTGACAGTGATGGATCTGAACATCATTGACTTCAAAATAACACTTTTAAAACTTTGTCAGCATTCACATTATTACCTGACATTTCACTTTTTATGAGAGGGCACCTCGACAGGAGGGATTTGTTTGGCTTTACTCCTTTATGAGACAAATATTGGCCTGTGAAAAGGCCAAGTCCCTCCTCTTCTCATGCACATACACTTTAAAACTCAAAAGACTTCATTTGGGTGAATAAACTCTGGCCTCGTGGGGTGATTTCATCCCTTTATCCCTTTTTACTTTCAAAACTGATAGCACTTTGTGTGGTATAAAGCACTTATTGACAAATGTGAGCATTTTTCCTCTTGTGTGTCTTCCTCAGTTTAGTTCACACACCAGGTGCTGCTCAGTATTTTGTGTCCACCACAGCTCCTGTGTGTTCTGGCACAGTGAGAATAATAATCACAGCTTCTCAGCTCAAACCAATATTTGTTGCCAAATGCACGAAACACAAGCTCTGCGCCTCACACAGGAAATGAGAGGATGACAGTGGAAAGGTCCCACTTCACTGAAGAAAAAAAAAATAAATCAAAAACACAATCATTTTCTGTAGTGACACCAACAAATGCAGAAGGCTTTTATTTGTGTTGTAATTCAGAGACAATAGGACTTCAAACCCCTCTGTTCAGGCTGCCAAAAAGTTCGTCGACTGATTGCATTCAGACCAACTGCAGTGCCAGAGGCTTTGATAGCATCTGTGCCATGGGCTGCATTTACAGACTTTGGAGCTGGCAAAGCAGGTATTTTCCTCTGGTACTGGTAGTGTTATCCATCTTAACAAAAGGATACGACCATTGTGTATATGAGAAGCTTTGAAGGCCAATAAGAAACCTTTCATTTTAGTCACTGATTCTTTTTGTGTAATGATTTAGTGCCCCAGGACTTCACATCCACACAAAATTTTGGAAAAATGTATATTTTAAATTTTTAATCTTGACAATTATTGGCACACTGTCTAACTGTAGTCAAGCTAATGGCTTTATCAATGTTTATTAAATTATTTATTATTACTTTATAGATGATTTATAAGCCATGTTTAATAGTAACTATATTAATTGTAACACTGTCAGACACAATGGACAGTTTAAACAAAAACCCAAAACTGATGCAGCAGAACCAGAGAATTTCATGGCTGTACAATTGGACTGTTTGGCAAGAGCAGCTAATGTTGCTTCGAGCTACAAACAGAAATTTTGAACTTCACATGCCCAGATTTCTATAGTCTATAGAAATCTATAGTTTTCATCCCAAAACAGTGCTATGTTCCTTTCTTTGTGGTTGTGGCAAAAAAAACTTTTAACAGGTGTTTGTTTTTCCTGTTATAAATGTTCGGAATCTCTCATTGCATCATGTGAGCTCACAGTCCATCGGTCGAAGGGATTTTTCACATTTGGCAAGTGAGAAGTTCATGGCTTATAATAATCTATAAAACTTCAGCAAATGCTTTAGTTACAAGTTACAACTTTTAAAGGATCAAATTCAAACCAAGTGTATAGAATGACATCTCAGTTAAATTGTCAGTAATGATCATCAAAGTCATATATCTCAAGCCCTGTAGCTGGAATAGTAACACAGAACAGACAGTGTTTCGCCTACAGGGGGAAGCACAATGAAGACAAATGCTAAACCGTCTGCTATATATCAGTCATTTCTATTGTACACTGAATAATCGATCCCTCGGTTGAAAATGGATTGACGACTCTCATGAGGGAGCTCAGGGGGAATTGACTTTGTCGTGCCTCAGCGCTGATAATGGCCCCAGCAAATGGCGGTCACCTCTAATTTTAGCTTGTAAATCACAACCCACGAGTAATGGGCTGCACTTAGACGGGTCAGAGTTCATTACTAAATCACCCTGGACGACAAAGGCTGAAGTGAAGCTTTGCGGCTCTATCTTTATTTTTCAAACTCTTTTGGGTGCAAGTGGTGGTGTTGAGTGTGTGGGTGGAGTAGGGGAATAGGTTTTGAAAGTTGGCACTCATTGCTCACAGCTAACTCTGACCTTGGCCAGATGTCCACCAAGATGGAGTGTGTGTGCGCGAACATATACGTGTGCATCGTCAGCCAGATTTTCAGAGAGTGCTCGCTCTAATAGGGACTGGCAGGCATTTTGTGGGTTTTATTGCCACATGCCTCTTCCAATCGTGCTGCTGATTAGAGCTGCCATTATTGGCACTCACACAAGTGCATGCTCTCTTACAAGGCAGACCCACACACTTTGGCACACGCTCAAAGCTCAGTCCTTTGCATGTGATTAGTATCCTATCGCGTTGTCTTGTGCAGCGATCAAACGCAGCACAAAGTTGCGCTCTTGTCGAGGCAGATTGGAGAAAGTGACGGGTACATCATCACTCCACTTTTATTCTGCTCATCAGGGTGCTGTCAGCTTAGACAATGTCAAATTCGGTGCAAAGCAATTAAAGGTCTGGGCTGTCACAATTGGGCCTGATAGGGAAGGCTCGTTTAGAGGCCGGATGTAGGCAAACATATTAACACACATTGAGGCACTGACACTGACACACACACACAGCCATGTTTATGCACGTGGGTAGACACATCCACACATCCACCCACGTGGACATACATACACGTACATTTCCAATAAGCATGCAGGCGATTAGCTTAGAGAGTGCAGGTTTAAAGTGTTAGTCATTGCTGATTCACAAGCGGCTGGCTGGCTTCCAGATTCACTGTGCTGCCTGTCAAACACACAGGCAGCCAGCAGCTGGAGGTGCGCACACGCGCGTGTGTGTGTATATGTGCAGGTGTTCTTGAAATCCTGCTTTTTAACCAGAGCCCTCTACTCCCCCACCTCTCTACCCCTCTTTGGCCCTGTGTGTCTCTGCATGTGTGCTGTGAAAGTGTATGTGTGTAGACTTGCATGCATATTTCTGTGTTTGTGTGTGTATGTGTGTGTGTTTGTGTAGAGCCTTGCAGGGTTTTGGCTGCTGTGTTCTCCTGGATGAAGCCAATGGAAAGCTGGGGTCTGGATGACTTACTTATTTAGGAAAAAAACACCAGAGAGCTGTCACACAGTCGTGTGTGTGTGAGTTCAGTATAGGTAACCCAACCAGTGGTCTCAGTAGCAGCAGTACATTTCATTTTGCAGAGGTCTCTTTTCCTAACAGCCTTTAAAGTTATTCTGCTGCAGTTAAAGCTTCAGCAGACACGCAGTCAGTTCAGTCCCAGGTGGAGACACTCACCAAAGGGTTAAGCGCTCTACCAGAAGCAGTTTACACACACACACAAAAATATGGTGAGTTACTCATAGCCATGAGGTTCCTCATTAAGTCTAAATTCACTTTCCAGCACATTTAATTAAAGTAACTCAATTTTGAAGGACCTGCCGCCAAACGGAGTTTCAGAGTTTTACGTAACCTTCTTTTTATAAGTCAGTGGCAGGTTTTATACTGACATTTTCTGGTGACAACAAGGAAGGATTAAATGCATTTTTATGGGTTGACCTTTTTGTTACTCATTTAACAAACATTTAATTTTAAAAAAATCACCTTTTTGTTTTTGTCGTTGTCATAAATATTTAAATAGATTGTATCATATTTTGGAGATCCATGGTTTTCCCAGGACCCTGATTTTTTGTTTGTTTGTTTTGTTTTTTATTTTGTTTTGCTTTTTTTGTTTTTGTTTTTTTGATGTACATACATTACACACAGACTTTACATTAAATGCCATCATGCACTTTAAGTGCACATTTAAGAATTTTTTTCCTTTTTGTCTGAGTTATGGCATGGTCCTGTGCACAATTTGTTGGGCATTTGTGCTTGGTCCATAGAGTCTAATGAACATCATAGCTTTTCCATTCGATAAAGTGCAGAGCAGCATGCACACAGTGTAGCTAAGTTTCTGGAGTCTAGTTTATTGATATCAGTGAATGAACTATGATGGAGAGTGAGGTTTTGGTGTTGCCTTTGTATGCTTCCTCTGTGTAACACTAGCTGGCCTATACATTACTGACACTGTCTGCTTGGCTCTCTTGCTATGATTACTGAGCCATTGATGCTCACATGAATCTTAGCCTCTAGGCATGCACACACACACACACACACACACACACACACATATATACTGCCTTAGATTTGGCATTTGGATATGTGATCCGCGATGTGAGTGTGTGTATAGATATATGTGGCTTTGCATGTCAGAGTGTGTGTGTGTGTGTGTGTATGTGTATAATTTGTATGTATGTATTAGGACATGTTCAGAACAGCAAATACAACATCAAAAATCAAATCTATGCATAATTTTCACCTCAAACTCTATGTTGGTGACACGGAAGAAATTCCAAAATATCACTTGTTAGCATCATCAACTTTTACGTGATATAGCCCTCACCCTCCTTTGTATATTCTGCATTAGCAG
Organism: Scatophagus argus; assembly: GCF_020382885.2. NCBI lineage: Eukaryota > Metazoa > Chordata > Actinopteri > Scatophagidae > Scatophagus > Scatophagus argus. The sequence continues at coordinate 20,788,553 of NC_058496.1, read as the reverse complement.
TATGAAACAACAGTTTATTTGTTAGCATTCAGAAAACTACAACTCCCATGAACTGGCCGATTATTATATCATCATAATATCATATTCCTGACCTGCTAGCATGTTAGCGGTTTGCACGCTAGCTGCAGTTGTTCACCTGCTTGCTGCAGGAGTAGACTCAGAGTTTCTCAAACTACATGTTAACCACAAATGAATTTCATTGTGTCACACTGTGGTGCGATGAAGCCTTTGGTGTTTCTATGTATGTGTGTGTATCTGTATACAAGTAGTAGTTGTTTGTTTGTGTGTTTACACGTACTTATGAGGGCAGAATGAGTTCCTGGTTTGAAACAGTCATTAAATGATTAAAGCGGCTTTGCAAATCTCATATGACATACATGTGTGCACACATTCAAACACATAAACTTCCACCCCATCACTCATTACCCCTCTCTTCTTCCTGTCTTTTTCTCCTTTAGGCCAATGTGACCTTCATCTGAGTCGAGTGTCTCTATTCAATATTCACGAAGAAGACAGGCAAAAGTAAGAAGAAGGCCCACAGACGCGTGAGGGAGGAGAAGAGCAAGTAAGAAAGTGAAAACAGAACAAAGGGTGGAGAAGAAAAGCACAGCAGAGGCTTTTCTACCTCCTTTGAAATCTTCCTTGTCAAACAGTACGATGGGCAGAGTAAATAACAAGAAAACGGAAGAAGGAAAAGAGGAGGAATGGAGGGGCATGTAAAATGAGCACAGAATCAAAAGAAATAAGACATGAATATGAGGAGAAAAAGGAAAACCATGCAGGAGGGAGGAGGGTAGCAGTTGTCAAAACAAGATGTGGAAATTACTGGCATTTTCAGGTACTCCCAGAGAGAAATTATTCAGAGGCAAGACAAAGAGAAAGAGAAGAGAGATGCATGCATGCCGGGAGAAAAGCAAAAAACAAACAGAAAGCAAAGGAAGAAAGATTCAGGTAGGAGATTGGATTTCAAGAAGGAAAGAAAGAAAGAGAAAAGAGATTTGAAGAGATTGCAGCACTGCCACAGCTGAAGTGAATCTGACTGACCGTTATTATAATCATTTCCACTGCAATTCTCAGTCACTTTTAACAGTGTTCAGATGTTCATCTGCCTAAATTCAGATGAGTGAAGCTGATAAAAATGTTGCTGTGAACTCTTACAGTGTGCTCATGATAAGCTTTGTGAGTAGCGTCAACTCTATTTCAACAGTGACTTCTTGAAGTGTTTGCCTGGCAACTTCACTTTGATAACATAACTTGCATGACTTTTTTGTCTTTATGCTAAGCTAACATCTCTTGACTCACAAGGTTCATAATGAGCCTATAGATATGAGAGTGCCTTTATCATTTTAGTTCATATTGTGCTTTAATGGTGCATATTCCCAAACAAAAGTGTAGTTAATGAAATGACCACAATAAACTGGCACACAATAAGTACAGGGTCTTTTGGGTCCCAAAAGTGGCCTTGGGACCGAGCAATTGCCTGATTTACTGGTTGGTAATGCAGCCTGTCTGTGTTTTTTAGTATTTCAAAAATATTTAATGTCTTGGAAAGAGGCTATAGCTGGACATGAGTTATAAAGTCATAGCAGTAAAGGACAGTGCTGTTTTTAGCAAAGATGTAACATTTATCATTAGGTATCAGGTCTCCATCAAGGAAACTAGGAAAGCTGTTTAAATACAGATATTTTTTCTTTACCATTATTTGAAAGCAAAAATACCCATTTAAATTAAGATGCCACAGCCAAAGTGTTAATATCTTTAACAATCACGTGAGAAGCTCAGCTCTTAGATAGTCCCAATACTCATATAATTAAAGGTTGTAATCCATAACTAATGCTTCCCTTTCTACAATGCTCTTGTCATTGTGGGATGCTAGATATCACTGTGTGTCATATGTATGGATGAGAGGATGTGAGTTAGCAGGTGGCCATTTCTTGTTTAAAGTGCATGCAGTCAGTCACATGCAGTCAGTTGTCTGTTTCATTGAGCCACTAGTGGCTCTGGCAGAGTTTAGTAAATTGCCTCAGATTAAAAAAATCAGTTTTGTCCTTACTTCCACCTACAGAATACAGAGATGCATAGGCAGAAGACAGATCCTTTCAAACATACACCACACACACACACACACACACACACACACACACACACACACACACACACACATACACTGTGACCACAACAACAATGAAGCCTTCAGACATACATTCACACACATAAACACGTACAGTGTGAAAAAACAGCCTTGGGCAACATTGCTCTAGCTTTCCCTCACTTATCCCCCGTTTTCTCTAATAATTCTGGATATCTCTCTCTCTCTCTCTCTCTCTCTCTCTGTCTATCTCTGCCTTCACAGTGTGTGTTTATCTCTGTGAGGATATTGGTTGCCGATCATAAATAGCTTTCTCTGACAAGGTGCCATCGCAGACACTGAGAGCTTGGGGAGGAAAAGGGGGAGGAAAGTAGAAAAGGGAAGTGAAGGGGACATGACAGTGAGAAGATAGAGATAAAGACAGAGGGAGAAAGAGGAAGGGGAAGAAGAGGAAAACTGCAAGAAAGATGAAGGTGGGGGTGACATCCATCAAAGCAGTTTGACAGGTGTCAGACAGGCACATATAAATGGACTGCACTTGCACAGGTGCCCCCATACACGCCCAGTCATCATACAAATACTTCTGTGTTCATGCACACTATCACAACCCTTCACTCCGAGATGCATGTAAGGAACGTGTTATAAAGGAAACTGCTGCCATGAATGTTCAAACAGCCAAGACCTTAGGTCGCAGAGAGAGGCAAGCCTTTATTTCCAACAGTCTTTTAGGTAAGACAGGACTTTATTTCTAATCTTTCTTAATTTTATAATTATATTCTGTCATATTTTACTAACACAACTCATTGTCTTCTGCTCTCCTACTGTTCTAATTAGCCATTAATGCAAACTCAAGATTTCCTCCATGTTTACTTGCTGTCCTGATAATACAATAGTGCTGTTTTCCTACACTCATTTTAAAGTCATTTCCATTTTTATTGGATTACTGTTAAGGTAACTTTCATAAAATATTCCAACAATGTTGTTTCACAGTACCTCAAAGGGTACCTTATCGATGTATATAATGTTTCATGCAGAATGCATGCAATTAGGACATACTACTTCATCGCAACATTTGACCTTTAACATTGATCCTCTTGCTTATAGATCTGTAGCAGTCCAAAATGTGAAATTTGTGGTTAAGTAAGTATGGAATGCAGCCAATGAGTTGTCGTCTCTGTATTTTCTTGGAGACTCAGTCGATTTGACATATCTTCCACTGTGTAGATTCTGTGGGTCAGAATATTGAGAAAACTCTGACTTGCAGACTGACCAGATGGAGTAGGACATCCTGCTGCTGGATACGTAGCATCAGTCTTTCCTGGGACATTTTTGGAAGTTCTGCAGGAAGCGTTGATTTTCACTGAGGAAGTCACTGCAACCTAAAAATAGTTTCAACACATAATCCTGTGTAAAACCGCCATATGTAAATAATGAGAAATATACAATATAGAGGTGTTGGCATATAAAACTATTCCTTTAAGGGACATAGTCACTTCATCATTCAAATTTGATTTGAAACTTTGTGTTTGATAGTTTTGTAACAGTGAATTTTTTCACTGTTAAGTCACTCTATGGTTTTAAAAATATATAATAATATTTATATAAAATATAATAAATATATAAAAATATTTAATAATATAATAGTAATAAAAGATTGGAATTATTTAGTGAACAAGAAAAACATTTCAGTTATACCTTTAAAAAGAATCCCAGAGCAGCAGATTGATGAGCATGACACTCTGTTGTCCTGATGGAATTAGTGCTGGGGTAATGCACATTATGCTGAACTGCTTTTAAGACCATTAATCATATCAGCCCTGATCTTAGTAATGGCTTTCCTTTCAGAAACACAGTATGTTACTGTTGTTTCAGTAAATACACATAAAGCCTCTGCTGCCAAGGTATACTGACACGCACACACATATACACAGAAGCAAGAGATGATGCTTGCCCAAGTGTCCTGGCACACTCATACAGGTTCCCCTCCGTCTGCTTTGATGAGGTGAACGAGTGTGAACCTGCTGCATGTCGCATTCCTCTGTCCTCTCTGTCTCTCTCTCCAGCAGCAATCCTTGTAACTCGATCAATCCCAGCTTATCTTCCCGTAAACCTGGACCTCTTTTCTCTGCTACCCTCCTCTCCTCCCTCTTCATTGCTATCGATCAGCCCGTGTGTTCAACAAAGTAGAGAGCAGGCAGTGGTTAATGTAGAGCCAGGCGGGAGGAACACTGCTAGCAGTTCGTGTATCGCCTTTCCCTCCTAATGGACCCAATCAGGCTCTAATAGACCCTGGGTTAGAGCACTGAGGCCCACCACTTTCTTCTCACTCCTCTCACCTTTCACGTCTCCTTTCTTGTCTTCAACAAACATCAGACTGCACTGCCAAGTGCATTTTTAGCTGATGACCATTTATTTTGCCAACTGATCTGATAGCTGTAGTTGGCAGAATTTTTATATATATATATATATATATATATATTCATCCAAGGAGGGAGTTGCTTCTGCTGAGTGAGCACACGCTTCTTCAGAAATGTCCTGCTGTGCATTTTTTTTTACAGTAATTCACATTCATTCCTGGGAGCTGCCCAGTATAACCACAGTCTGCTAATTTTGGCTACTGGGAACTGCCCAGTAGCAAAAGCTCAAGTCTTTCATTGTCTCAAGCCTTCTCTCAGTCATTGAGCGCATGGAATCTATCTGGGTTAAGTGCCTTGCCCAAGGGGACTTTCATTGTCACTAGTTGTTCAGTCAGGTGAAAGTGTCTCTCGCTATTTTCTTTCACAGCTGTTGCTTGCCTTCCAGGCATTTGAAGAGGTGTAAATGGAAATTTGTATCCCCCAATAATAAAATGACCAGTCATCACATGCCTCTAAAAGCCAAAAGAATGTAATGAATGTAACATTTTCCCCTCAGTTTCAGTTTTAAACTGACCCCAAAACATTCTGAACTCCTCTTGCTTCACACTGGGTTACGTGTCAGCCATAAGCAGTGACCACAACAGCTGTGTGCATGGCTCACAAATGTGTGCCAAGTTTTTGGAGGTTCTGTATCCTCCCACAGATGATCACTTGCAGGTTCACAACACAGCTAAAACACAGTCTGTTCAAATCACAGCGTCACAGATACTCATGCATGCTGATGGTCCAGACCAGCAATTTACCCAAATCATAGCCTGACAGTTAAAAAAAATAACTTTTGAAAGGAGTAACACATTGATGACAGTGTTTCTAAATATACAACTGATATAAGAAGTAAGCATTAGTTTGTTGTTTGTCACAAGCCAGCCACAAGGTTAGGAATCACTAATCTAAACTACCTCATTTGGAGATAAATCCGGTAGTGTAGTTATCTTAAATGGCCGTAATGATCCCTCATTGGACAGGAAACCAGTGTCTACACAAAACTACAGCTGTTGCATTAGGTCAGAGTCGAAGCAGGAAGACAGCCTGTAAACTGTGATGCAGGTTTAGCGTGCGTGAGCTGTCACACATGTATGTGTCTTGGGAAACCACCCCCCACCCCATGATGATGATCAGAAAGCAGTCTAGTTCAAGTTTTTTTTTTCCTCTTAACTGTAATACACATTTTGGTTTGGGGATGTGGCTCTGCTTGTGTAATGCTCTGGAAAAATCTAAGAATGCCTGACACAGACTAACCCGGATCTCACAAAGCCCACAGCAGAGCCTTAGATATACAACATCTGATGAATGTGAACACACACTGACAGAAACATTATAAATTCAGCTAAATCTAAATGCTAATAGAGGAGGTGGCTGGGGAGGTGGAGAAAGCTAAATGTTTTGAAAGCAGGTATCAGTAAGATTGCAAAGTGTTAGGTTAGTGCCGAGGCTGTTCGCACATCTGGCTAGGATGCCTTCTAGACGTCTGAAGAGTCCCAGGGCACAATGGAGGGATTATATCTCTTGTCTTGCTTGGGAATGCATTGCCTTGTCCCTCTGGATGAGCTGGTGGAAGTGGCCAGGAAGAGGACAGTCTGGTCTTCCCTGCTGAGGCTGTTGGCCCTGCAACTCGGACATGGATAAGCAGAGGAAGACGAGACAAAACGAGAACACATTTCCAACTACTGCAAAGTTCCTTAGAAGGTTAAAAAAATAAGTCTATGAAAACTCTACTTAATCTGCCTGAATAAGAAACTTACAATAAAAGCCTCATGCCGCAAAGTCACTCTAACCCTCAACATTTACACTACAGTCACTCGTGTCTCTCCCTTTCTGTTTTTCCTCTATCGACTGTCATTCTATTCATCCCTCCATCAGTGTAAGCTTCCCTCCCTCCCCACCTGCCTGTCACTGAGATGTGGAGGCTGTTTCTATAGGAGTCCAGCTAGGTGTAACCTTTCTGCCCTGTGGCACCTCACTGGGATCCAGAGCCCAAGGCTCTGCATGAACTCCTGAACTCTTCCCAATAGAAACCCTCAAAGACTAGAGCTGAGGAAAGGACTGAGAGAGTGGGAGGGAAAGCAAAAGAGGGCTACTGGACAATTAGTCTCCCTCGGACTGTAGTAGGCGGCCTCCCCAAGCCAGAATACACTGTGAGTGTTTCAAAGACTGGCAGCCCGAGAGTGAAACCAAAGTGAGAGGCAGATAGTGTGCATGTGGGCGTGTGTCATAGTGTTTTGCATTCACACACCCAGCGGTTGTTATTCCGAAATGAGACAGTACGTTGGTTGCCCGCAGGCATCAATACGACCATTTCTATTATTCAGAGCTGATTACAGTACTAAATCGTACAGCAGTGAACACTTTTTAATGAGCTTTGAAATACAACAGAGAAAGTTTGTCAGTTTTTTTTTGCATGTCTAAATCTGGCTGGCGGGAGAAAAGAGCATGATTTTATTAGTGCGCTGGTGTGTGAGAAGCAGATTGCAAGATGTGTATGTGCATCTGTTCATATGACACGTGATAAAGAATTGTTTTGTTCTGTGTGCAGAGTATGTGCTTTTATGGCCCATGTAAATGAGTGGTGAAGAGTGAATATATATACATGCATATGTTTTTATGTGGTAGTCCATAAATGTGTATGGTATTTGTCTTAAGTATGAAATATGCACCAAAATAAAGTGTCTGAATGAATTTGTGTGTCCGTGTGTGTGTGTGTGTGCTAGACTGCTGTTCATAAGTCAGTCCATTGCCTTGAGCAAGGCTGATCGACCTGTGACTACATGGCGATCATGGACTAGCACACACACACACACACACACACACACACACACACACACTTATGTATGTGCATTGATGACAGGTCAGAGTGCTATCCCAGCATCCCCCCTGCCTGCCCTGTGTGCAAGCCGGTCGAGGCAGGGCAGAACGCTTGTGGGTTTTACCATTTCTCACTACACTCGTGTGCTCATCAGAAACAACATCCGCTGTGCTGACAGCACAAGGTCAGCCAGAGTAAAAAGGGAGAGGGAGCCCTAGATGGAGAGACACACAAGTAACCTTGTTATTGTTGGCTAATCCTTTTTTCTTAAATCTCAAGTAAACAAAAACAGGTGGTTAAAGGACTGAGAAAAAAGTAGTTGATGTAGCTAATCTGTAATGAATCTGTTATCGATGTAAACATATTCACGGTTTTCACTGCATATCTCTGATAATAACACTGAAAATAGCCACAACAACTGGTGACATCTAGGTTGATCAATCAACCAATTAGCCCAGACTCCAGTCTACTGTGATTGATCCTGAAAAAGTATACAATGTATAAGATAGCTTGATTAAAATACAGAATTCCCATTTCCATGTTCATGTTACCAGTTAGCAGGTTATTTTACTCTCCTGCTTTGAGGTTATGTTGTCCTAATCAATCAGTAGCGGCTGACATAAAACCGTATGATATGTAATCTCAGTAACATCATGTTCAATGAGCTAGGAAAAAAAGAAGAACTATTCTGATTATTATTGTTATTTCTGTAAGCTTGTCTCCACTTTTGAAATGTGAAGCAACATCAGCATTTTTTGCAACTGGGTTTGCCTCCACCTAATGGATGTAAGACCAATATTTATTCTCCTTTTCCATGTTCTTTGGTTTCTACCTTCTTGTGAGAAATATCCACCTTTTTTGAGAGCAGTTTTTCCACTATGTTCATCAGCTAGTCACTAACTTTATCTACCTGCTGTTTGGTGCTGAACAGGTGGTGTACATTGAGCTTGTCGGAGCTTTTTCATCAGCCAGCAACAGCAGAACAAAAATAACGCTCCTGGTGTCTGTATCAAAAATTGTCACATCAGTCAAACTGAAGAACATTGATTGTTGGAGCTGAGAGTTCTTCATAGCACATTCACTCTCCAAATGTTTGGAGTAAATTCTTCTTCCATCAAGCATGCGTTCAGCATCACAGACCAAACATAAAGATGATCTTGCCGTTCGATTAGCTCAACATCGGTCTCTCTGGTTTCATCTCGCCTGCACCTCCTCTTCTATCACTTCCTCAGGTCCGAGCAGGTGTTTGGCCCGCAGTCAGGGTCCAAATCAGATTTATTTCATCTGTAATCAGCTGGAGCCCCTGGCACTGATGGAAGAGATCAGTGCACGATCAAAGAATTATAAGCCAGCCACGCCTGACCAGCCGACCATGACATGGACAAGGCGGCGAGGGGCTAGTGGGAGGGGGGCAAGTGAGCAAGAGTTACAGCAGGGATGAAAGGAGAGAAGATGGTGATTTGAAGGCCTGCAGAATTTCCCAGGGGAAAGACATGAAAGAGCAAGGTTCTGGAGGGAGTCAGCAGGGAGGCTAAGATGCTACTCTGCAAGCTCTCATGGGAGTTTTTTTGGGGTTTTTTTTTCTTCTTTTTGACATTTCCATCAATTGGAAATAGGTTGTTTAAAGTCAAATGTGGAGCTCAGTTCCACTTCAGATTGAGGTAATTAAGATGGGAAGCGAATCCCAATCACAATGTGAGATGAAAGTCATTGACACTAACTTGATGCAGCTGAATTGCTTGATGCCCTGCTGATGGTTAGCAAATCATTAAATGCGTGCATTTATTGGAAATCACGTGCTCTGGTGCATGAAAATCAATGGGCGGGTCACATATGGATGGTCGGGGTCTTAAAGGGGGATTTCAAACACTTTTCAGAATATATTAACATGGTGTTGGATGTTTCAGAAGACTGCTATAGCAATCACAATCGCAGATCCTTTGCATTCATCCTCTACATTCATACACAGCATGCAGCAGATCAAACCCCTCTTTGATTATCAGTCTTTCATCTGCGCCAGTTCAACATGAACACACTGTGCAATCTGCCAGCACATCACCCACACACATAGCCATAAACACACAGCTCTTTAATGTGAGCTGGTCAGAATAGTGTTTTCACACCTATATTCACAGATATGCTAGTTAATGCTATCACTTAGCTGCAGACTTACTCGTGCATGATATTACTTCAAGCAATTCAAACCATGCAGACTCATAAACAAACACCCACAGTCTACTTGTTGCAAGTGTCCACGTGTGTCTTTGTATAAAGACTCTCAGACACTGAGTATGCATGGTGTGTGTATGTGTGTGTTTCGGCGTCAATGGAGTGTCCATGCCTGCTCCATTAGCTCTACACTCTGAATAAAAGCAGTGCATCAGCTCTGCTGCCTTCATCTGTCTTGTCACTGTACCAAGCTTCTCAGTTCAATGTAGAGCTGTGTTTTGTCTTGTTTGGTTTTGGGTTTTTTTTGTTTGTTTTTTGTTTTTTCAGTCCTGTTGCATGCATGGCTCTGCAGCTCTGTATGAATAAATGAGAAGAAATAGCAAAAAAATGCTGAAGTCCTTGTTGACTTCCCTCACATCCCACAAGTCATCAATTTTGCAGGGACTGCTGTAAGATGATATTTTTTCACTCCGTTTTCATAGCCTTTCTGCACTGGACTTGAACCCAGAACCTTGAAATCTCTTCCGTGATGCATCGTCACAACTGGAGCCATTTTATATTTTTACATTTGTATTAAAGGCCTTTAGCTAAAGCTGTCACACAGAGTGACTTACAGCTCAGATTCAAATCATCCAAACTGATTTTTTAAGTGACCTCCATGATTTTTAGGGCTGATCTCTGATCAAAATGTTTCAGCTATAAAACTTCTTCCAAATTGGTGAAATTATCATATGATACATCTTCTCCCAAGGCTCTCTGGTGGATTCACAGACTACTGGATAACATTTTTGAATCCTCTGAATATATTTGAATAACAAAATGAAACTAGGTGAACTCGGGTCACAAATCATCATTTGGCAATGAAGCTTTCTGTGCGGAAAAAGATCACGCTTGGGCAATTTATCTTTAGGAGCTCTTTCTGAAAATAACGTTCAAAAAGCTGAACCATGCCACCAATCAAACTGTAAGTCTTACAAGACCTACATTTTTCCTTTTCAGAGACATTCAGTGCCTGTATAATGGAGAATCCTCTGTGGCCACAGGTAGTGAAATACCATCCGGCTATGAAGCGAGCTTGTTGTCTAGTCTTGAATGGCTTTCTAAAACAAGTTAAAAAGAAATCAACCAGTTTCCAATAAGAATGTCAAGAATGTTCATTTTCAGAAATCCAGGACAATGTGCTGCTTTATTGTGTATTGTTTGAAGATACTCTCATTTTCAGAAAGTTCTTAAAACAAGTTGATCTGTCTGAGAACCAGGTTCAAATCATTTTTCCATGCTGGCTGATTTTCACACTTGTTTTAAAAGCAAGAGTCTAAAGCCGTAGCAGCTCTGTGAGGCTGTATGACTCAGCTGTCTTTTGAACTAAACACTTTTATCTGCATTGCAAAATGCTCGCAATGACATAATGACATGCAGAGTTTAGCAGGTGTGATGTTCACCATGTTCAAAATTTTAATTTAGCGTGTTGCCATGCTTACGTTAATGAATTAGCACTCAATACAAACTACACATGAGGTTGATAGGAATGTCATTAGTTTTGTAGGCATTTATTCATAAACAAAAGTATTGGTCAAATTGAAAAATCATGGTGGTGTTAGAAGAAAAGTCAGGGCAACAGTACAAAATGTCATGGCAATCTAGCCAATGTTTGAGACATATGACTAGTGATTGGCAATATTTCAATAATAACACATTGCAGAGTGTGGTTAGTCTTGGTGTACAGTAGTGATTTTTAGTGTCCCCTGGAGCTCTGATTACTGTTTTTGATGCTTTCCCTGGTTTGTCGGGATACTTTTCTAAATAAACCCATGCTCAAAACCAGCAGCCTCAGAAACCCATGTCCAACCCTTTATGCGCTAGTGCTGCTCCAACTTCCCAACATAATGATTTCAAAGTGAGGGGAACGTGACATAAATGTCCTGGAGCCGCTCTCATCCCTCCTTCCACAATGTGTGAAATTGTTTGATCCAGCTTGTTCTATTTAGGTCCAACAGCTTTTGTGTGTGTGAGAGAGTTTGCACTTGAGTGTAGTTGTGTGTGTTTTTAAACGCCCTAAACTCACTAAAAGGTGGAGGAAAAGGGGAGGGGACGGGGCTACAGGAAGGAAGGAAGGAAAAGAGATGACGGTAGCCGCTGTGTTTATTTTGCAGGGAGGCGAGGGAGGAGATGAAGGGTGGGATCCGTTCATAAGTGTGTGTGTGTGTATGTATGGGGGCAGTTACGGGTTAATGGACATTAAGTCTGTTTCAGTGTGATAGTTGGAGTGCAGGGTGTTTGGTGATGCACCCTGACTCTCTGTAACACACAAAAGGGTCAGAGGTTGAGGTTAAAAGTCAAACAATGCCTGGAAGGACTAGCAATCATCTGAGACTGCACCAGAGGTCAGTGTGTGTGTGTGTGTGTGTGTGTGTGTGTGTGTGTATGTATAGTAATATGTCAGGAAAGGAGAGGTGGGGAAAATGAAGGACACGAAAAGGACAACGGAAAACACAGACGTACAGTGAACAGTGAAGAAAAGAGGGCAGACAGATGGGGGTTGAAAATGTTCTCTTCCGTTTTTTCCCCGACATCCGTTCACTTCGAAGAAATGACCCCGCTTTGCTTCTCCCTACAGGGATTCATCTTACCTCCAAATACACTCTGACAAAATTACGCACAAGCACATATTCAAGCAAACACACACACACACAAATCGACAAGCACGGCCAAAACACACAGAGGAGCTCAGCAACCTAATCAGAACATGTGGCCTATTTCTCTGTATGTTTTAATGAGCTCTCCATTGTGTAGCGCTGACTGATATTATTAGGCTGCCGTGTCTCAGCTCATTAGCTAAACCAGGCTCAACAACAACACCAGCAGCTAATAGATGATTTGATACCGCCTGCAGAGTTATGTGACACCACAGGACCTTAAAGAGGCCGTGGTGAGAGACGGAGCAAGTGAGTTAATTTGGTCACCAGGAGAGAGTAAGGCTGAATCTAGCTTGTTATGAAACAGCAAGGGATTATAAGAGTCGGTTTGATGGAAAGAAAAAGAAAAATACATCATAGACTGACTCCAGCCGCGTCTCCTGGCATTCATAAAGTTCCCAGCAGATGTGACTTGAAGATTCAGTATGCAATTTTAGCAGCACAGTGGTGTCAAGTGAAGAAAAGATGTCAACAACTGTGAATAGAAAACAATACAGTTGCTTTGTGGAGTGCAGCTCAATTTTCTTTATTGGCACTGTATGGAATCCCTCTGCTATGTGCTATTAAAGCAGCTAAATGAGTCAAGTTGAATTGAAGACTAGGCCATTCCTGGTATTTAAATGATTTGTACAGCTACATGCTCTCAAAACTAGCAAGGTAATCTGCTAGTATGTTTATAGCCAGCTGACAATTATTGGCTTTGCTAGCTGTTATTACAATGATATATTATAAAAGGGGGTGGGATGTAGTACATTTACTAAGTACTGTACTTAACTATGCTTTGAGGTACTTGTACTTTACTTGAGTGCTTCTAATTTAAGCTTTTTGAATATTGTGCACCTATCTAAGCTCTCTCGTTTTTGTTCTAAAAACAGAACAAAAGCTGCAAGTAGCGTAGGATTACAGATTTAGGATAACATAAGTACCAAACTCAACAAGTTATATATCTAGTTATTTTTAACAGATTTTAGCATGAAATTACTACATATTATATCTTTGAACTTAAGGATAGTAAATTATCTGTGAACCTCTACCACACACATTGGCTGTGGGTTTGACAGTTTTGCTTTATAAGACTTGTTTTTAAGAAATGTCACAATGAAAGTGTTTCTGTCAGAATATATAATATAAAATTACATTTGTTAATGTTTGACCACAATAACATTAAGCTGCTTTTTTATTCATTATCAGATATATTCACCAGCCAAACATGTGGAACACAGTTCGTCTTTTTCTTTGACAGACATATCAAAGAAAATAAAACAGCAGTACGAAAATTCATAAGTAGTACTGTGAAAATGGGATGTCCTCCCCAAAAAAATTCAAAATTGTTCCACTGATGATATTTTACTAGGACTTTATTAGCCATTATTTCCTGGATTCGAAAATCAAATCATTTACTTTACCGCTTTGGCTGTTTTACTGTTGACAAACTGTTATTCTGATAGACATATGATAGAGAGGAGTACACTGAAGATTTTTGCGCTTTTTCTCTGGCAGAGGCCTTGAATCTCCTTCGCCATCCTCTTCCTCCTCATCTTCCTGTTTACACACTGCCTCTTCACTTAATCCGGCCTTCAGGATGCCCACTTCACTTTGTTACCTCTGAGCACAGAAATGGAAGAGTGGATGTTGAGCCAGGGGAAAAAAAGAAAAATTGCAAGGCTTTTGCAATGTCTCCATATGTGTTTTTTCTTTCTCCATAGCGCTGCCGCCATTTCTCTCATCCTTTCAGACCTCCATCCCTCATTCCTTCCCTCACTCCCTCCATCTCAATCTCAATCTCAGCTCACTCAAGCGTTTGCTGGCGAGGCTTCCAGCATCGATCCAATAAAGCTGGTAGTCAGCAGTGCGAGGCTTGAAGAGCTTTCACCCAAACCCAGTGTTTAAGCACGCTCATTTAACAACACATTGCCATGATCTGATCAGGGGTGGAGGGTGTAGGGGACCGTGGGGTGAGGGTTTTTTTTTTTTTTCTTCTTTCAGCCTTTTCTTATTTTCCGCTCAAAAGTGTAATCAATAACAGTCACACTGTTTGGGTGTGGACGCACAAACACACACCAAATCTCAATTACCTCCCCTGCCAATCCACCAAGGCAAGAATGTTTGTTTGCCAGCACTGGAACTGAATATTCACGTGTGGGACTAGATGAGTAAGAGGGAGTAGGAGACATAAAATGTGCTACATATATTAAGGTATTTTCTGTCTTTGTGTTGGGTTAAAGTAGATGCAGCTTGACATTTTGTGCTTGTTTAAAATTCAGTGGTTTTCCTCCTCCAATGAGCATGCATCATCAAAGGCACCATTTCACTCGCTGATGGGCAGCAGCAGGTGCAGAGGGGAAAGCTTACAGATGGTGTTCGTGCATTTCTTTGTCTGTGTGCAAGTTTGTATTTCAGTTCTTGTAAAGATATTTTGTCCTCATTAGAATACAAACATTAAGAAACAACCACTGTTTCCAAGGGTATGGGATACTCCTCCTGCAATGGTTTGATAAAGGTTTAGAAATTTGATTAGTATTGGGGGAATAGGACTTGATTTAGATTATGGTTAGAGATGCAATAGATTTACTATAGAGTCAGCTCACCCAAATAACAATCACAAACACACCCCAACTTTTTTCATTTCACCACTCCCAGTGATATCTTGCCATGTGTATAGTTTTTGTGCTGATATATCCATCTCTAATGGGCTGTCGTTTGAATACTCTAGAAGCAAATAGATATTCTCTTTTGGTACTCGCAGCATTTGAAATTGACATTTGAATGTGACTGTGTCATCTCTTCTCCAGATGGCATCCCAGTTACTATAGACCATTTGAAAACCATACACTGAAGAGTTGTCACTGGACCTAGAAAAAGAGGTCCCTATATGAAAATTGGGGACAAAATGTTTTGTAGATTATCCTTAAGATCTTAGTGTGCCGCAAAGAGTTTATCAGATGATGAACAGGTGTCTGAAACCATTTCCCAGTGATGTAATTAGGCAGCCCTGCATCTTACAATAGTTTTAATAATAGTACCAATAGTACCTCAAACACAGTCAAACAATCGTACTCACCATATGCAGTCATTAACTAAACACAGAAAGGGCAAGGATGTGGCCAAGAGGAGGTTAACAATAGCAGACTTTTTAACCTCCCTTTGAGTCATTTAGAACAGATAGGCTACTAACCCTATCATTAACAACTAACAACACATTGTAAAACCCAGTTGAAGCAGACTGAGGCCATTAGTAACCTTCAGTTTTTAGATGTTGCTGTCGAATTTTATTGCCATGACCAACACAAACAAAATGCCCTTTACCTCCATTGTGTAGCAGCATAGCAAAGCCACAGATATCCCAGAGACAGATATCTCACAACCATCTGCTGACTAGATACCACTAGACAAAATGGGAATATGCTATGAGTATGTTTGTTTGTTTGTTTGAATTTTGGTGAATTGTTCTTTTAACCAATTATTTCAGGCTGCATTTTTAAACAAATATGACCATTTACTAGTAGTTGTGGAGAAGATTATGCAGAACATGTAATTTCTTATCCTACCTGGCACTACTGATCATAGAGGCTTGTCAGCACAGGTGGATGCAGCAAGCTCACACATAATATTATTTGAAAAAATGTTAGGAGTTATTTTCATACTTAAGTCCTCAAATAATGAAAGAAAATTGTTTATCTAAGGCTGTTCCTGGTTGATTCTACAGTTAAAAATTACATGTTTAATGTAACACATTTTTTGCCACTAGCATAAGTCACTGAGTGCATACAAAACAACAATATGACATAAGGTAAAGGTTCAAGAACTGGCAGGTCCTCACAAGTATACCGTGTCAAGAGCGTGTCAATAATATGTGTGTGACAGAGAGAGAGTATTATTTTAAAATGAAATTCCTCTTGTCGCCCTGTGCATCAGTCTACCTGCAGCAGCGTAACAAGTCAATCATCCCGTGCTGTTATTGACCTGTAATGTCACTCTGTATAGCCTCACACTTGACATGTTCATTAGGTATAAACCAATTCATTTACAGCACAGTGCTATTGGATTGTCCTTGCCTCGACATTCATTTCCCAACACAGTGTCGTTTGATGCGTTGCCAGGGCCAATTAACTTTGATAACTCAGCCCCAGTTTAATATACTGCTGACTGAATTGGCTTGACAAGAGTGTGGTGATAAGCTATTTCTGAGCTTTTTGAGTGGTGATAGCTGGATTATCGCACAGAGTGAGGGAGGAACAGGGAGAACTTTTCTGCGTAACCCCCCTGGCCAAAAGTCATTAAAATGTTTGATTTGTTTTTGCTGGCAGACACAGGCACACAGAGGCACATACACTGATTGCTGCTATGCCCTTGTTGGCTTTAATGATTAGCATAACTCATTTCTGTTTTACATTATTGTGGATTTTGATGACCATGTTCAATTCTATAGAACATGTTTTCAAAGTGAGAAATTTATCTTTTCGTGCAGCTTGAATCGGTGAATGTGTGGCTTTTTGAAAAATGTGCGAGTTGTAAATAATGTTGTGACAAAATTGGTTCTGATAAACAACCAAGCCAATAAAAGAAGTGAATTGCTGCTTTCAGCTGGTGTGTTGGTTTTTCTTTCTCTTGGCAGGCTACCAGGAACCGGGCTGCTCTCTCCAGTTCCTCTGATCAATCGATTGATCCCTCGTTCCATCACTCAACGCCAGTTCCAACGAATGGGAGTTGACATCGGAGCCATGGGTGGGATGAAGGTCCTGCTCCTGATGTTTCTGGTTGGATGGGAAAAGTCGTTTGGTCTCAACTGGAACCCAGTGCCACGCAAGACTGTCCGATACCAGGGTGAGTGAGCAGTGTAATACCAGCTGATAGAAGAGATAGACCTCAGGGGGTACTGAAACTTTTCAGTGACAAACCTAAAGAACTCCTTTAAGTAGCAACTTCTTACAGTTCTTACACTCAGGTTTTATTTGTTCATTTCACTCTAGTTACATGTTAAATATATCCTATTTTTTATCTTTTATATCAGAATTCTTCTTTTTTCTTTTCCAGTGAGAATATTTTGATGACTCACTTTAAGTATCAGTTGCATTTATTTCTTCAGTTGAATGTCACTTTCAGCTACTAGCTAACCACACCCACCGTATAAAACCCCACCTTACTTTTTCCTTGGGTTGCTAGCAAAGTTTTTGCAAACTGCATCCTCATACATGCGTCCAGTGATAATGCTTTAGTAGCTGCCTACAAGCTAGGGTTACAGTTAGGATTAGGGTTAGGTTAACCAGTTTGGTCTACATTTGATTTGATGAATTTAACAATACACTTCAGACTGTAAGATGAATGTTTCAAAGGCCCAAATGCACAATAAAACAGTGGCACCGAGAAATTTGTAATTCTAAATGCTTCTGACTACTCACTGGAATAGCTGAACACCTGTAGCTGCTATAGCCTCTAACACACCAGCCAAGCAGGAATATGGTAGCCCTTGTAGCTCTCTGAGCTTCTTTCTATTTTCTTCACACTGAGCTCTTGCTGGGCTTACTAACTGTCGGTTAGTGAGCTTGGTTGCTAATGGGACAATAATTTCACATGATTTATTTAAAAGCTGTATCATAGTGAAGGGTTTACTCACAACAGAAGGGGGCACATAAAGGCACATGGTGCAACATTGGTCTACAGCTTCCATTTTCTTCAACTATCTGTTGTCTCGAACATCAGAATCAGAATCAGAATTCCTTTATTTTTCCCCGGAGGGAAATTCTAATCATTTAAACATCAATACTATTTAGCTAATGGTCAACATGAAAATTATTCATACGAGAGTTCAGCAAAATTGAACTCTTTCCTGTTATCAAATGCACTGAATCCAGACCTTAAAGTTGATTTTATGGACTGACAGCTTTTGGTAGAATCCTCCAAGTTGGCCCTGGATTTACCTGGTCAAACATCTGGTACAAAACCAGTAATTCCAAAAATGTATTCAATTACCACAATTGGGGAGGATTTTTCCACTATATCTGAGATGGATCATTTCTGATTTTGTGAAGACCCTGGCATTGCTTCTCAATTAAACAATACATCAGTCTAATCCTAGTGCTAAACTGTATTTGCACTCTTTATCTCAGCCCTCCTCTGCAGCCAGGCCCAGTTTTCTTCACTGAACAATGCCAATTGTTGCAAGCTGAGAAATAGTCCTTTTTTTAATCCCTCAAAGAGGAAGTGCTGCATTTCTCTCTTGAGGATTAGGGAAATACTATAAAGACAAGAAAAAAAATATAGGAAAGAAAGCTACATTTTCTCACCTCTCTGAAGCACCTATTCTACCTTTCATCCCATACCTATCTGTCCTTTCCTTTCTCCCCCTCCTCTTTCTTTTTGCCTTTTATCCTTCCCTCCCCTTTTGTGCTTTGTATGCTGCTGCTCATCGTATGAACCCGAAATGCTCTTATGGCGTTTTCACAAAGAGCTCCGATTTCAGCCTCTGTCAAGGAGAATGGCGCTCAGTGGCAGTTGTGGTGGTGGTGGTGGAGTGTGGGGATATTTCAAAAGCTGCTTTCTCATGCCTCTATCTCACCCTACACCCCTATACAGCCCTCCTCCCTCCTCCTATTCCTCCATGCTACAGCCGTCACTGGTGTCATGGCAGCATGTGAGAACAGAGAATGGGGGGAAACAATCAATAGGGCATCAATACTTTCTGGTGAAATGCTCCCATGTGACAAAGCCAATGTTGGCAGACAGCAGCCCAGATCTCCACTGCACTTTGGCTAGAACACAGTTGTGGTAAAGACACACCAGTTAGGGCAAACAGGAACAGCTGCAAACACATGCTCTAGCTGGTCAGCAGCAAAAATATGCACTACCTAAAAGTCATTTTCAGATGACAGGCAAATGAATCTACCTGTAGAGACAAGATAACTCCATTCGCAGCTTCACTTTTTTGCAGTGGTTTCTGGAATGAAAGCATTGTCATGAGTTGTGAAAGGAAGCAGATCACGTCACTTGTCATACCTGATTCAAGTACACCACTTGAGTGCTGAAAGATTTTTGATGCAAATTGATTTGCATTGGAAACAAGTGGTATTATCTTAGTCGTTGGCAGATTTCTCCACTTGGTTAGAGAAAAATGAGATTTTCAGGCTCAGTACTGGGTTAAATGACTTATATGGATGGGTTCTTGCTACAGCGCTGAGGAGGAGATGGGAGACATGAAATGGAAAAACAAAGCTGCAGAAAGAGAGAGGGGGATTGGAGGGGAGACATGAGAAGAGAGAAAGGAGATATATAATGGAAAAAAAAGCCAGAGAGAGAGAGAGAGAGAGAGAGAGACAAGGAGAGAGGCACAGAGAAAGACTGGGAGAGAGGGACCAGTCACTAACTGCCTTAAAAGGACAGAAAGTAGTTTCAGAAAAGGATAAAGAGAAAAAGGAAAACACACACTCGCGCTGCAGGAAATTCACCATGTGTTTCATTTTGCATGGAGACATCTCCCTGCACAGACACACACAGCATCCATATTAACGTGTGTGTGTGTGTGTGAGTGAGAGAGTTGCTGTTTTAATGCAGTGTGAGTTTGCACGAGAGACGAGAAGAGAGGCAATGAAAAACAGAGAGAAAGTGTGGGGGCACAGAGGCCTTGTGTGTTCATACCTATTTTTGTAGTGTGTGTGTGTCTGTCCATCTAATCCCCTTTGTTTATATGTGTGTGAGAGTGTGTGTGGTGCTTAGGCTGGCAGTCTGAGGGATTTGGAGCTGCAGGCAGTCCAGGAGGTGTGTGTGTGTGTGTGTATGTGTGCCTTTGCCTTGCTATCCATCCACCTCTCCTTATTCCTTTTTTAAAAGTCACATGTTGACATCTTTAATTTTAAGTTGTTATTCCTCACCAGCTGCTCATCACACTTATAGAGGGAAAAATCATTGTTGGCTCCTAATGAGACATTTATGTTCACACATTATGTATGGCCCTCATAGGGATGCTAATGACTGCTGTAAATTTACATACTTTCTTTCCTAATCACTGACAGGGTTCATGTATCTTGATTTCTTCTCAGTTTTATGTGGTTTGTATTTCACATTTATGTTCATATTGGACAAATTTCTCATGCATCATTTTTTGCTGATGGTTTTCTCATCCCCACATTTTTACTTAATGTATGGATGACATTAAGACTGAGCTTATTCCATTTCTTTCTTACTTGCAACAGATACTTTTGATTGTGATTTCTCCATCCTCAGCACCAAGCACACTGGTTCTTAGAGAGTAATATCCTATATTAATTAATACTAAATAGTGTATTTGTTGAGAACGATTTTGATCTGCAGATTAATATACATTTGGGGTATTTACTGTACTTGGACAGTGCCTTTGGTTAGCTATAGCTAAGATTAACCTGTAGAGGCACCTCGGTTGCTCACCTGGTAGAGTGTGCACCTTATTTAGCTTCCTTCTCCTGGCTGATTACTTTCATTCAACACCTGCAAACATTTGCAATGCCTAACTTTTGCAAAGGTATGTTAACTTTTCTCTCATCATATATTTAGCTAGCTATAACATTGTATTATAGCACATTGAGTAATCAAAGTATCTTCAAACAGTATTAAAATAGGATTTCTTAAAGATGTTCACTTAATGTAAATGTTCCAACAATGTGGCCTCAGGAAGATGGTTGCTCTCTCACTCTGACAGTGATCAAAGGAATCAGTCAATCAAAGGCCAAAGAATTGGAGACATCAGCCTTTCTCTATTCCAGCCATGCTTCCAATGTCTCAAAAGTCAACTTGAGCGAGCGAGTGTTGAAAAGTTGTGAGCATTTATTAGGGTCGGCCTCATACATGTCATGCCACACACTCTAGGGACAGCACTGGTGTGGAGCAGAAATGCTTGAGGATGCTTTTCCGTGTCTTGATGCTGGTCTTTGTGCATGTGTCACATGTACACACCTGTTTACTTTGGTGCACAGATTTTGAGACTAATTGAGCACCCTAGGTTAGCCTTAGATGTTAGAAGTGTCAACATGATTTTGACCCTGCATATTTTGCATGTTGCTGTCCATTTTGTGTTGACCACAGAATAATCTTTACATATCTGAATATATAGATAAGACTAAAGTTCAGGTGAAGTCAGGCGCCAGTGGTGTTAAAGCTGGTGCTTTGTATGTAGCTTCATTGGCAGGTGTATATTGATCTTTAATGAAACAATGGCCAATGTGAGTGGTGAAAAGCAAAATCTAGTATAACCCTGTCAGAGAATACTCATAAAAGTACAGCAATATCAATCTTTGCTGATATTAGAGTTAGCTACTACAAGCTGATGGTTATACCAGGTAAGTCTCTCTGTAAATTCCCCAAGTTTCGTCAATAAAGCCAAGATTCCTTTTACTGCAACTTTCGTAAGAGGAAGAATGTTATTTCTGCTCTCGAAAGTCAGATCGTCAAGTCTCTTTTATTTTTGTTTTGTCAGCTTTTGTCCAAGTCATAACCCAAATCTTCACCTTCCATGGCACTTGTTGACAATAACAAACATACAGAACATAGCCAGCTATCTCCTTTAACCTTAAAGTTCAAGGGCTTTTAAATCTTCTTTCTCACTTGTTTTCTGTTTTTCACTTTTGCCTCTTCCATTCTGCCTGACCTGCTTAGACCTTTTTTTCTTGCTGGTTTGGCCATAATTGATCAGTTCATTATGTTGTTTTGAGCTAACGTCATGCTTTCAACCTCCACTGACCAATTAAAATACATCAGTTGATCACAATATTGTCTTCTCCTATTCCTTTCTGTCTTTTTTGGGGGGGGTTAGGTTCATATGCTCACACACACACACACACACACACACACACACACACACACACATAACTGCACACATTCAAAGCCATATGACAGAGGCCAGTAAACCAAAACTATGACAAAACACAGCAGCTGTGGTTTAACAAAGAAGGGAAGAAAGAAGAAAAGAAGGAGGGAGGTGAAGAGAGCAGGAGAAATAGAGCCCTTCGAAACTTGATATTTGGTTTGAAAATCTGGCCTGCTTTGATGCAGCAAATGAGCCCTGCATCTTTAAAGAAAAGCCAAGGCAAATGTATGCCTCTTGATGTAGAAAAAGAAAGATAGAATGAGAGATGATGACAGAAAAACAACACAGAACAGAAGGAGAGTGGAAAAGGGCTGGGCCTCTGACCTCCAGAAACCTCTCTTCTTCTCTCTCAACCTTTCTCTTTTTTCCCCCTTTCTTTCTGTCTCTCTGCCGTATCTCCCCAAACCCTCCAATTACAGTAATGAGTGGTTGAGAGTGAGGCAGAGGAGGAGGCAGAGAGAGGCTGTGCGTGACTGGGAGGATAGATGGGAGGGATGGGGGGATGGAAGAAAGAGATTCATCGCTGCTTTTTATCGGCTATGAGTGTCACTCATCCCCTGACCCTGTGCTGATTGGTCAGTGAAGATTAACAGCCGGGACCAGATGTCAAGACCTGGAGTGCTCTCTGTTGTCATATAGACTTTGTGGGAGCTGATGTGTGGGCAAACGGGCATGTGGATTTAAATGAAAATGCCACTCAAAGGCTGCTCTTATCCAAAGCACCTTCTTGTGTTAGGAGTGCTATGACTGAACTGATGCGCTGATTCCCCACTCTTGACATTACATTAAAATCACTGCCATCCATTAAAACAAAAGTGAGCATATGAATTTTATCTGTTGGGTTTTTTTGGGTTTTTTTTTTTTTGCGTTATTATGCAGTTTAATTATACTATATATTTATTAGGGATTGACCGCTGTGGTTTTATAGGGCCAACGTAATGAAGCAGAACGATAACTGATATCGGAACTGATATACATTTATGGTAAAAATAAAGATCTATGAGCCAAAAAGTGCTTTACTTAAGCACAGTGTTGATGCACTCATATTTCCAGTTCTTTTCTAATCATTCTTAATGGATATTTTTATGTATTTTGCAATAGCATTTCATGGAGTAAATTATGTGAATTTATTTAATACAGCTCTTGGGTGTCAGTTTTGAGATGTTTTGTCAGCCTTGTGATGTACATGATCAGTAACATACGGAAATTCAAGCTATATGCAAGAACAGTTTATTTGAAGGTATGAATTACAATTTTTATTAAAAAATACAAAAATAAAGTCACTTGTTAGAACTACCAAAAAATGCATTCCTGTACACTTATGAACATAGGAACAAGCTTTCTGAAAGAATAGACTACATGTTGTACCTTACATAGCTGTGTTTGCCTCTGCAGATTGTATTGCGTAGGAAATGGACTATTTTACTGAGACTTGTGAGAGACTTCCATACAATTATCCAAAGTGCGAGGATGTTTCATCATTATTAAGATGGGTTTGAATGTAGTGTTCCAGTCTTAATGGATTTTCACTTCAACTAGATTTCCCCTTCTTGTGAATCACCAAGTACTTTTCATTTTTGGTATGTAAATCATTGAGTGAGTCAGTTTCCAAAACTGTAGCAGTCCCATGCTGCACCCATTGAGCTCCATGGGCTCCCCTCTATGTCTCCTTGTGTGTCTTTGTGTGTCATCACCACAGCGTTGTACAAAAAGGCCTAAGTCTCCCCAGCTGGTGCTTGCTACAGTCATACATGCTGAACCATGACGCTGGAATGGAAAAACATCACTTGTGGCATCAACCAGCTTTTGATTTGTTCTGCTTGTTGTGGATTGCAATGGCGACCCCCCACTGCGCTATGCTGTTATACCTCCCCCCCTCCTGCTTTCATCTACTGCTTTCGCCCCCTGTAAACCATCCCCCCACTGGGCTCACTTGTGCCGTTGTTGTGTTAATCCACTTTTACCACTTCCTCTACTCCCACTCTCCCATTCTTTATCTCGTTGTCCAATTCTGTTGAATTCAGTTGCTCTATTACCATGACTGTTGACTGGAAACAAAAGTGATAAAGCTGTATAGAAAATACAAATGCTCTGGAGCAGACAAACAAGGGCTTACACATTTAAGTCATGCCAAGACAAATAATTATTTGACTTGAAAGCATCTTATTATATGTTCATCAGTGTACCTGCTGCTATTCTTTATCTGATTCAGTGACATGCGAGTTAAGTACATGAATTCCTTATACTGCAATTCTGTGAATCTTTTAACGTGCGATATCATAGGATATATAATACCCTAAATTCAGTCAGCAGTTAACAAAAAGTATTTCTGCAGATCTAGCTAGTAAAAGCATGTATATCTTTCCCTCTCTTATCTTTCTCTCTGTCTTCGTGCTCTCATTCTGTCGCACACCTGACTCTCTTGTGAACTTGTCGTCTGTTCAGCAGACAAAGCATGAGCATCCACGTGGGAGTGAGTGTGCCTTTGTGTGCGCCGTGTTGTTTTTTCCTTCAAAGAGGGTACCTGCTCAGACAACGCTCTGTGTACGCTCGGGTATATCTGCCAGTCTGTGTGGGCGCTGCACCACGTCTCTCCCTCCTCTGTCTGTCTGTCTCTGCCTCTCATTCGGTGTTTGTCGCTGCTTCAAAGGTCTCCCCAAAATAGGCCTTTAATCATAGTTTGGAGTGTGAGTGGCTTGGTGGTTAGAAGCTATAAGCAGAGGCTGGATGTATTTATAGCAGACAGGGAGAGAGAGAGGCTGGAGCTCTGTTGGAAGGCTGATGGAGGCAGATTACAGGGGCCAGGCCTGGATGGAGACCTTTCCACCCGTCTGTGAAGCAACAGGCGCTTCCCGTCGTTCCCACTCCTTCCCCTTCACCCCACATGAGGGTGGTTTGGCTTGGTTTGATTTGGGCCAGGCTAGATGCTGAAGCCGTGATGTGACCCTGAAATACCCAGCAATGAAGTGTACACACACGTACATTAGGACATTCAAGCAACTTTTTATACAGACGCTGATAGCGACAGCTTCCATGGAGTCGCTCCAGTTAATGTCATCACAAAACAAACAACCTCCAGTATCAACAAAAATATTGTAGTTTAGCCTTTGCAGTAAATTTCCTGTGTGTTTTTTCTAGTACTGCATAGTTTAACTCATTAAGTGCTTTTGTACTGCACTTTACAAAGAATCACATCATATCACTGCTTGATTTCCTACCTACAACCTTTAGTTGCAGTTTGTTTTAGCACACCATGAAACCAACTCACACCGAACTGAGTTAGCTCATGATGGCTGTCCCATCAAAGTGAACATTTGTCCTGTCTGCTGAATTCCAAAAAGTGAACCATGAGAATCAGCTGCTGAACTGCTACCCTTTATTGGAAGAAATGAATACAGTTCAGATTGTGCTTTTCATAAAGACTGGGTCATCCTCTTTATGATGTTTTGTCTGAAGCTGGCACTTTCAAGCACACTCTGACATCGAACACTCAAACATTTAGTGTGCCATACATCAAATGCATAAGACGCAACAAGTATAATCAATGACAGACGGCTAATGTGAAGTGTAGCTTCAGGCAGTAGCTGCCCACTCTCATGTCTCAGATGTTGAAGCTTGTTGTTATGAACCAAACAGGAGGAAGTTATTCCAGATAGTCCTGTTCACAGTTGGAAAATGACCACATGGCTTTGACAGTACTGGAATGTTAGAAAATACATTTACTCTAGTACTTTATTTTAGCACTCTTTTACTTTTCTCAAGTACTTCTATTTCATGTTACTTCAGCAGTACCATATTTCACACATTTTTCTGACAGCAATAATTACTATTAGAAGATTGAAAAAACATTAAGTATGCTTTGTAAAATTGCAAAAGTATAGCCTACATATATTTTAATTAATGAGCTAAAATGTGAAAGTGCACAGCTCTGGTATAGCTCTTCAAAATATATTTAGTATATATATAAGTTTTCTGTCAGTTATGCAATCCATGTATACACTCAATAATGAGACCCAAGAAATGTGAAAAATGCATTTGTTTTCTTGAAGTTGTCTTATTGTAAGTCCACGATATCTGTATTTAAATGTATGATTGTTACCATATTCACCTGTTTTCAGCAGTTCTGACCTCAGTCAGGTCCTCTGAGTTGTTTATCTTTTGTGTTCTCCCTTTCTGCTCTGGCCTTCTATTTTTGCCTTTTTGCCTGTATTCCTACCATCATCTGTTGGACTCATTATGCCTCCCCATGTCTCTGCCCCCCGTTTTTTATTTGTGCTCATTATTCTCCCTTTTCTTCTGCTCTCTGCAAACTGTTGTCTTCAAGCATCAAAGGCCTTGTAATTTAAGCCAAACCGCCTTCAAAAAACACACACACACAATCACCAGGTCGTTCAAATGATGGAATAGTCCTGAGACAAACCCTGTTTAAAGCTTGAAAGAGTTTTCAGTCTCTTACAAGCAGTAAATGTGGAGGTGATTCTTGTAAGAATACAAAATGACGGGATTCTTTTTTTCTTTTGCTTTTCTGCTCAGTCATTATTAGAACAGATGATTTATTCTTTTTTTGGCATTTTTATTCCACTGTCCACAACTGTAAAAACCTCAAAAAACACATCTTAAACCTACAGATGCTGTTTACATTAATCTGAACTCACACAGTGTCTTTCAAAAAACACACAAACCTGTTCACATGCACTTAAACAGAAATGAGCCACAGATGTGGACAGTCTTGTGTCTCTTGTACAGACACATCACACACAGCAGGTGGCCTCAGGGCTGCCACAGTGTGGTTGCAGATGGTTAAATGCATCCGCCCGTATCGGCTCTTAATGACAGAGCCGCTGATCACTTCAAACACGCCACTCGGAGCAAAACTTTCCCTCTGTTGGTGGAGAGACATTCAAGTCACTGAGCAGGTACCCTGGAGAACTGTGTGTGCAAGTGTGTGTGTGTGTTTGTGCAAACGCAACGTGTCTTTTCGCTTACACTTTGCGTATTTTGTCTGTTCATGTGTGTACATGTGCACTGAATTGCGTGTATAGCTACCACATACCTCAACACTAGTGTGTGTGTGTGTATGTGTGTGTGTGTGTGTGTGTGTGTGTGTGTGTGTGTGGAAGTGTGTCAGCTCTGGAGTTTTTTTGCCTGGCTGTGTGGAATACAGCAGATGTGCTCAGATCCCCCCAGAGGATGCCTCCCCCCTCTCTCTCTCTCTCTCTCTCTCTCTCTCTCCCTCTCTCCCTCTCTCTCTCTCTCTCTCTCCCCTCACTCACTCACGCTCATCAAGCTCCCTCATCCGTACATACCCTCCAATGTTTATACACCGCTGCTCTTCAGATAATAAGCTGACTTCAGTACTTATCCCCCTTCCTTCCTTTGGCTACTTATTCCCTCTTCTCTTCTGTCTCTCTTCTTCCATCCTTCTGTATCTCTGAGAACATGTCGCCTTACTGGCTCTTCTTATGCCTCTGTGCTGGTGCCAGCCCTAGTTGGAGAAATGTTTTAGGGTTGTATGTACATATTCACCTCTGCTCCTATGTCTGTCTGTCCTGTTTTAGTCAGTTTGATCTGTCAGGAACGACTGGATGGAATTTCTTCAAATTTGGCACGTATATCCAACTGGACTGAAGGATTATATTTTGGTAGTCAGCGGTCTCTGTGACCTCACAAAACATGTTTTTAACCATAACCCAAGAACTGGACTTAGCGGACACTAGAGTTGCAATTACAGGCTCAACTTGCCAAATGTTAAATGTGAAACAAACAATCAAAAACTTCAATAGGGACAGTTTTCAAAATTGACCCACAGGATACAAAATAAAAATGCTCATGATTTATGTTTTTTTTTGGGGGGGGTCACTTTGGGTCTAATATTGTCACTTCACCATTTGTAGTCATTCTTAGTTCATTCTTAACATCAGAAACAGCAGGAGTTTTCACTAGCTTGTTCTGAACCTTTCAATTATATCACATGCTCTTTATCAGCAGATGGAGTTTGCCCAGCTGTCATGCCACTGTAGATGTGCTTTATTTTTCGTTATTCTGAGCACTCTGAGGACTTGTCATGGTGTTAAAAGATATTTTGTTGTGATCTCTGGAATAAAATGTTCGGTGCTTGCATGTTTGGTTGCACTCATTTGAAAGAAATGTTGAAAATCAAAAGCACTGTTTCATATGCAACATGTACAGAAAATAATAACCTTGTATTTGTAGCCACACACACAGAATCTATGACAACAAAAACTGATCTTAACGTTCAGTGATAGTGAGTGTGTCACTCACAAGCTTAACTTTTCTAACCTTCCTTTTTTCTTTCACGCCCACACACAAATTCATCTAGTACAGCCTGCTCCATGTATATAAATCTGTTTAGTCCCAACTAGGCCACTGCATCACAAGAGCGGTTAGTCACACCATAAATCACACCAGTTCGTGCTGTTCCCTCACTGGATCTCAGCTGTTATTCTCAGTCAGGAAAACAGAAAAAGAATTGAAAATGTTCACACTATAGAAAACAAAGAAGAAATATTTGTATTCAGTTTATGCAATCGCGTAATGTGCAGCACTTCGCATAGCCTCCCATTTTGCACACATTCTATCAGCCCAGTTAGAGAGGAAGAGAGAGAGAACAAGGTGACACTACAAGCAACAAGACTGTGGATAATGAAAACTAAACAGCATCCTTTCTCCTGTTTCTCCAGTCTCTGTCTTGCTTTCTCATCTGCTCTGCATCACTAGTTTGACTGTATGCTAGTCGGGGGATTTGAGTGGTGTGTGAGTGTGTGTGTGCGCGCGTATACTTGGGTGTGTGTTTGTGTGAGAGTGAAAAGCAAAACATCTTTTTTAAATTTTGATGAAAAAAGTTAACTCTGGTTTTTCGGCAAACCTTGCAGATGGGACCGTGGAGAGAACATTTTGTGATTTTCGCTTAATCTTTTTTAGATTGCTTGTGTCGGTGTGCAAGCAGCAAAATGAGAAACAACCCAAAAATAAGGGCAGCCCTTAAACAAATTAGACAATCCTGAGATAAAGAATATCCATGCAGTTATTTGGTCAATAACTGGGTTTACAAGGGGACTCATATTCTGTTAATACTCTGAGTGATAAAATAATCAGTGGGAAAGGCCTCATTTAGGCCTTCGATTAAAATGCGATTTGCATCTGGATGTTCAGCCCAGATAATGAACAATCTAATCACATCTGATTACTCCCATTATTAGAGTGCATTGATAAGTAATCTTTAACTCTGCATTCTGTCCACGTTGTCACTCAGACCTCATTTTCCATTTGAAATAATGCCTCCTGGGCCATCGCTAAATCCCTGTGTTGTTGTGCATAGGTGCTCCATCTAGGCTAGATTAAACTGCTCCACTTAATCCTGTGGTGCTGAATGTATGAGTCTTTTAACAATCTTTAGTTTAAAAGCTGCGTTCAGTTGAGGCAAAACACAATTTAGGTTGTTTTCCAAAACAAGATTAGCCAATTTTCTCAATTTGAAAATTACCAGTCTTAATGGTATTTGTATTGAACAAGTGTATGAATGCAAACCTCCTGCCATCTGGTTCAATAACAAACTCACTTTTAAAACTCACATTAAGGCACTGGATGGTTGAAGCTTATATAGATTTATTTCTGAAGATTGTGCAGACCTTCAACCATCTTCACCAACTGTCTTATAGTGATCTCATCTGTATTCATCACTATACTACTGTTTTAAAAGCTATAGTTGTTGCTTTTACTCTGCTGGCTCTGATGGCCACTGCACTCCTCAGCAAAACATGGGCTGGTAGGGCAAAAGGCATCATTTCTTCTTGTTTATTTGCACAGCTTTTCTAAATAGACGGCCCCCTTATCTCACTTCTGACGTGCAGATCTGGAATTTATCAGACTTGCCCTGAAGACTGCCTTGTACCCCAGGTTCTTAAAGTAAATACAGAGCCTGGGAAGCAGAGTTTCTTCCTGAAGGCCTGAAGGAAGAGTTTACAACAGATCTAGCTAGATAGTGTGGTTAGTATGACCAAGCTCATTATGAACCAATGAGTTTTAGGTGTTTTTACATACCTTCAGTAATGTTTTGCTACTTTCACTGTCTTTCACTGTCTTTGTGGAGGACTCTTGTTTCTCTGTGTGTATAAACTGTGGATTTAGTAAATGCACTGTGGTACTATAATCTGGTAGTTGATGATGTGCAAAGTGTTTCATATTCACAGCCACATAAATACAATGATGTTGATCAACTATCTGATGGAATGGAGAATAAGCAAGCTGCAAGCAAAAGCATTATCCTTTAAACCACTGACATGTATAAAGATGGACAACCCATCTCCACTTCCTATCACTGTACAGAAGTGAAGCCAAGATATGCCAGATACGAGTGCTGCCATCTTGTACTGGTGACATCATTTGCCAGAGCGTGATCAGGCGGTGAATCTGTGGGACCAAGCTCCCGCCCATACACCTGTGTGACAAATAACCACATAAAACCAAACCTATCAGAAAAATGAACATTTGAACGTAAGTCAGCATGATAAGGACTACCTGAGATGATAAAAAAATGATTTGACAATTTGTAATTGGAGTTTTTAGTTTGGCTTGCATCACCTCTGCTAACATTGGGGAGGGGGGGGGGCTATGACCTGCAGTGGACTCCCCCCTGGACACCAGGGGGGCTATGACGATGATTTGCCTTTACTTCAGGGGAGCTCTCCTGTCGTCCATCTTTATATATAGTCAGTAAACTTGTGTTAATTGTTTTTTATTTTTGTTTGTTTGGCCAACTGGAGGCAGTGCAACATCATGATTCTTATAAAGCTGATATGACAAATGTGTTAGCAAAAACATGCCCATTGACACATGAGAAACATCTGACCACCTGGCAAATATGAAAAACAGCTTCCCGCATCTTGAAACAATGCTGATGAGAGGAGCACAAAACCTAAACAATCATATGAAAGCTGAAAGATGCTAAAATACTCTGTAGAGCCAAGGGACCTCAAGACGTGCAGCAATTTTGGAGTTGGATTTGTCTCTTCAAGTGACAGCTTTCACATTTTTAATAGAAAAAGTAGATTGGAGAAGCTTTAAGGGTTAAATGGAGGTAGAAACTCGGTAATGGATTGTAGAAATCTTGACAGGTAGATTAGCTGAGGTGGCTGAAGCTGGCCACAAGGTTAAAATGTGCAGAGCTCTCAGAGGCTGTGACACAAGGGGAAGTTGTATAAGACAACAGCAGACACAGTTCCTAATGAACAGCAACAATGTGGTTGAAATGTACCATGCACAGTACTGGCAGAATGGATGGCATTAAGCTATAGGTGGTGGAGTGGGCGAGGCTTGGAGGTGTGAATAAGCTCAGGCATCAACAAATTTCATCAAGGGAGGTGTGAAATGTTTTTCTCGGGTTTTATTCGGTCATCTGTCAACTGGCCGGTTGAAAGGAAAGTTGTACTGCTTTGCTGTTATGGAGTTTCGCTAATGCAATAATGCATCTGTGTGTCTTTATCCAGATGTGTTGGACAGCATGGCGAGGTTCAGTGTCCAGGGAGTGTTCAACTACAGCATGCTGACTCTGTCCGACCACGAGAGGGTTTTGTACATCGGAGCACGGGAGGCACTGTTCGCCCTGGATCCGAACGACATCAGCATACAGCTACGGCCACAGGTGATACACACAAACACACACGCTTTATTTTCAGGCTTTATTTCCCACAAATGAAGGATCCAGCATGTATGATTTAGCACCATGTAGCAGTGTGGCTGCAGATTGCAAACCACTGAATTCCCCCTTGTTTCACCCATACATCGGTCGGTAAAAACACTGCAGGCATGGAAGGCCTTTTCCAGAGTGAGTGTGTGGTTTGTTCATTTTAGGTCACAGTAGAAACAGCACAACAGAAGACAACCTGCTTAATGATCAGTTTCAGGTGATTACACCCTAATGAAAACATGAATATAGCGTTCCATTTCTGCCCCTAAATTCTACAAACCTCACCTTTAAGGGAATTAAAATTTACAAAAGTTCAACATGGCAAAGGAAGGATTTCAAGAAAAACAATTATCTTCACACCACTGACTAACAGTCACTGAGAACACCCACACATTCTGAAAGGCTTTTGTGGAAATGTAAGAAATTAAATGATAACGCATAAGATTTAGTATCAGAGAGCTTCATGATGGACAGTTCAAAAAGCACCATTTCCTCCACATAGCCTGACTGCCGAGCACCACAGAGATAAACACACATTT
The DNA here is from genome assembly GCF_020382885.2 of Scatophagus argus. NCBI lineage: Eukaryota > Metazoa > Chordata > Actinopteri > Scatophagidae > Scatophagus > Scatophagus argus. The sequence goes on along the minus strand of NC_058496.1, from coordinate 20,756,302 downwards.
CAAATACTTAATTGAAATATACCAAATTCAATTATGATATTAACTGTGATATAATTATTGTATGAAAGTTTAAATACTACAGAGGTTCAGCTTGTATAGGAAAGAAAACATGAAACATAATCTCTGTTTCTGCCACATTTCTTTGCTGCCTATTAACAGACTGACCTTATTTTGTCCTTCTTTTTTTTGTATTATTTTGGCTCATTTTGGACTCAAGGTCGTCTGAGAACACACACACACGCACACCCAAACATACACAAAAAAATTCTAGTAGCTAATCAAAGAAACAAATACCAAAATAAAGTCAACTGAGTCATACTGGTTGTTCAGTATTTTGGTCTGCCCTTCTTTTATTAAGTCTTCAGGCATTGTAGAAGCTAATAATGAACAAACTGTCAAGCAATTTAATACCATCTCAACAGTATTCTCTTTGAAGGGTCAAAAATATGATAAAATGTATTAATTGCTGCTGTTATCTAAGAGCCCTGAGGCAACCTCTGTTATGATTTGGCACTATATAAATACAACTGAATTATTTTTTGAGTTTACATACATTAGATACATTGTTTTGTCAGAGTGTTACAACATTTTGTTCATCTCTCCTCTTGCCATTTTTTGGATGCACACGTGAAATTATTCAGCTGAATTAAACCATGAAAGTCATCAAAAACAAACCACTAACATCACAAATAAACTTACACTTCTTATAATTTACTGATCACTTGTTAATCTTGAAAATATATAAATTTTTTTTTTACATTACCAGCTTTTATATGTTATGGATTCAGTTCAAAAATTATTTTATTTGGATGTTATTTAGGTTATCTGTTGCTAAAAGCCTCCTACAGTAACAGTGCAAGTAAACTGCCAAATATTAAAATCATAATATGAGTGGCTATTGGCTTCAATATTTCACTTATCAGCACAAACCAACTGTGAATGTGTGGGAGTACACAGGCACTCTCACATACATAGTGTACACGTGCATAGACCAAAGCCTGTGTTCGTGTCCGCTTATGATGTACTTATTCAGTCATGTTTTTTTTTTTTGTTTTTTTGTTTTTTTTTATTGTCCTTGTTTTAATTTGTGTATCTTGTTTTTGTGCATAGCACCCTGGGGCACTCCTGCTTGTCAAAGGAGTGCTATAAACACCCTTCACTTGACCTGATACACACACGCTTACACATACAGGGACACTAAAGCCTCAGAGACTCAGACCGGTTTTGCTTTGCTCCTTCAATAATTGGTCCATATTGCAATCAATACCATTACAGCAGCCCAATGAATGTGTAGTGAGCAGCCTGCAGCGGTTTGGGGATTGTTATCTGATTTACCGCCGTAATGAGCAGTTATTGGATGCACACACATACACACTGTCACACGCAACACAGGCACAAGCTGTTTGAGTGAGGGTTATGAGTCTTACAGTAATGATAAGACCACCTGTTGTCGGCCTCCAGTGTGCAATGTACAGGGAAGAAACCAACACAGAAAAATGACTGTGTGAGGACAAGGGAATAGTCCATCCCCTTTGTCACCATCTGCCCATCACTCTCTCACCCCTCCTCCCCCTTCCTTCCTTTAACTATTGCTCTGTCATTTCTTTGCAGCAGTCTTACTCACTGTCTTTCTACATTACTTTCATGTCTGTTTTTTCTTCCATGACTATTTGCTGGGTATATTCTTCTCAGGTTTTGACACACAGCTCCTATTCATTTCTGAAGTGCTTTCTTCTACATTATTTAGTTATGTTCTTTCCATAAAAACACCACTGATACAGTTTTTACTAAATTTGCTCTACTTTGCACCAGTACAAAAAACGAAATCTGGTTCACCCATCTTTACTATGCAAATGTGTTTTTAGGACCACTAACGTGCACTACCTCAGCCAGTGCTTTGAGTTGCTTGAGAACCAATTTAAAGGGTTTTTTTGTTTTTTTTTTGTTATTATTATTCATTAGTTAATGGACAAAGCAGACTGTATGTGCATGTATGAGATATAAAAGAAAAATCAGACATTAGCACAAGCTTTTCAAAAATACTGGAACCAAGTGACTGTGTAGAGAATATTTGCAGATGTGTCCTTGAAGGCGACAAATCATTAACTGTTGGAGCCACTATTACTTTTCAGCTTACTACTGCCTGATAGTTTGTACAATATCTTATCAGTGTGGAGCAAATGAATGCTTCTTAGATTGGATAAAGTAGACAGTGCCAAGTGACTGTTGAGAATCTCTTGGGAACAGATTAGAAGGAGCAATAAACTGCTGGCGTTGCAGTGCTTCATTTTATCATATTTTTCTTTAAATAACAACAAAGTGCATTAGATTTCAGCGCAGATCATACAGGTAATAATTCTTAATCATTATAACAGTGACCATGGGAATTCTGTGAGAATGAAATATGGGTATTCTACGAACAGTGGTGGGCAAATGGAAGGTGAAATATGTTTTGTTTTGTTTTTTTGTGCCTTGCTAGTGAAAGATTATTATATCAAATATGAATTGTTCCAATCAGAGGATTCTAACGTAGTTTTAAAAAGACTTTGATAGATGATATACAATATAAAAGTCAGTATTGTACGACTAGTTTTTAAGTCGCAGTCAATCTACTATAGCAATAGCATATTGTTGATTGTTGTTGGTTTAGGTCCAGTCAAGTAAATCTGAGTTTAATACTGAATTTGCAGCAGCTCTCTGCCTGTAATGACCAATGTAATTATTTCTAATGGTGTGGAAACCTCTTAGTAAACACAGTTCATATTTTGGGTCTCAGTCCACGTAGTAAAGTTCAGCCATGTGCCACACAGTCATTAAAAAAGGCAGCTACTGTAAATAATACTAAACAGCAGCGGTCATTGGTTGAGGGAGTATGGACATAAAATGTGGAATAATGTGCACATTTCTTTTTATTTGCTTTCCTTCCACGTGTTTCAGCTGAAGTTTGCCTTTTGGAGGACAAATCTTGTCAGTGGAGGAGTACTTTGTACAAGTACATTATAGTGCACTTTCTTGCCAGTCTTTGATCCTTTAAACAATGGTATTGTGGGAATTTTGCTGCAGTAGGAACCTCACAGTTTCCTACCTACCACTAACACTACCGTTGATGGTGTCAGCTCAAAAGCATCATGTCATTGACTCATCCACTGTGAATATTTTTTGCATGTCTATAGAGCAAAATTATATATTGAATTACGTATAGGCCAAAGACAGAGAGCTTCTTCATTGAAACAACGTGTTTCCCACATCAAATCTGTCTCTTCTTTTTTTTTTTTTCCGCAGATTGACTGGCCGGCTCCACAGGATAAGAAGAGAGAGTGTGTTGCCAAGGGGAAGAATAACCAGGTAACATGGACTTTGTTGAGACTGCCTGCCATGCTCAGTGGCAGTTTATGGGGAGCGGCATTTCTCAATTCACTCTGCTCAATTACATTTTGTCAAATCAGTGTGGGGTTTCAAAGTGGAAACATTCCAGTTATTACATTAGTACACAGTGCATCTCCCATAGAGAGTTAGGATCAGCAGCTTTCAGGGCGGGTCGACTCAGGAAGTGTTTTGTCTTGAGTAACAAAGAGGGGATGAAGTTCTGCTCCAGAAAGAATCTCATATGTAATGAAAACTTATGCTGAGGCTCAGTTTGGCATTGCTTCATACATTGCAGCATGATTAAAAAGAATAAAGAGAATAGAAAACAAATATTTTTCCTAACACATAATTACCTTGTCTCAACATAAGTGTAGCTCCACATTATTGTTTGGGAACTTCTCTCTCTTCTTATTGTCTTAGGGTTTTCACGCATTAATGAGTAGTTTATGTGCCATACATTGCGTAATATAAAATGCGGTTACACAAACATGGTTTTACTATTTTGGAAAATATGCCAACATTAGATGAGAAGGTCAGTACCACTTCATAGTGTTGTTTAGTATGAAGCTACCACCATGTACTGGTTAGCTTAGCTTAGCTTAGCATATGGACTGAAAACAGGAGACAACAGCTAGCCTGGTTCTGTCCAGCAAAAGTGTAAAGTCAAGTTGGGGTTTTGTAAGTGGTTTTTTTGCTGGACAGGGACACTGACTTCCAGGAGATGACAACGCTCCAGGAGGTCACTGCACCCAGTGAAGAAGTAGGCCAGGACATAACCCCTGATTATTAAGCAAACAATACACACTGTGTTACATGGTTCCACTATTTGCACTTATTGCATGATGATATTTAAGAAAGGAGTAACTCTTTGTAATTCAGCATTATCTTATATATTATCCATGCTTATGATCATCCAATTCTCGCCAATCGGTTCTGGTGCATTTGTAAAGACAAGACCTGGCAGCAGCTTTGCACTTTAGTCTGAACAACATCCTCTCACTGTTTAGACTGCATAAAGTGCATTTTCAAAAACACACAGAAAACATGAAGAAATTACAGCTTTTGAAAATGAAGCTAAAATTTCTGAGTGCCCAGCACAATCTGTCGTTTAAAACTGAAAGGCAAATAGATCACAGGAGTGCACCAGTAGCAATACTACTACACTACACGACTAAAACTGACTCAAAAGAAAAGCATGTTGACAAATTAGTCTACCAGGAGTAGAATTAACCCAATATTTTCAAATTGTTGTTAAAACAAAATGTATTTAAAATTCACCTTCTGAAAATTGATGGTACAGTTGTGATTAAAGTCCAGTTATTCTGCACACTTACTTTAGTTCAGTGACTGTGAATGCTACATATGGTCATATATACTGGATAACAGGAATTGGCTTACTGTGCAATTACAGCCATATGGTGTTTACTCTGGCCGTCATTATATTTAATGACTCATGGTTTGATGTAATGTTGTATTTGGGGGCTGCCAGACATGTCTCATCCTGATCATCCTCACTGATTGCAGGAGCTGAAACAATGAATTTTAAAGAAATCATTTTGCTCGTATTACAACCATGAGATACAGATATTGTTTTGCTGCTGCAGTGGCAACATCAACTGGATGCGCTGAATTATTCATTCCTCTAGCATCATGTGTGAGCATCTGTTTCCAATTTCATTCAAAGAGCTTTATTGTTCATCACAGTGCAGACATTAAAGGCCACTTTCCATAAAACACTGCATATATTATACTGTTAATTACACACATATTCTTTGAATGGAAACACTCTGTCGCTTTTGTGTTCAGTGTAAATATCACTTAGATAATGTGTTTGCGTCACTACTTCATCTACTAAACATCTCCTCAACAGGACACAGAACAGTTACATAACAGTGTTTAATTTGACTGACATCATACACAAAAAAGGAGTATGTATGTGTTTCTTGTAGGCTGCCAGTGTTCAGTATTTTCAGTTTACAACCCCCAAAAAATAGTGCAGCCAAGAGAAATTTTCAGTTTCTGACTGGCCAACTGATTTGACACATTTTTAATAAAAGAATATTATCAGCAAACATGATCTGGGGCCAAGGTTACTGAGGTAATTCAGGTGAATAGGGACCTAAAAGAAGTGAAGCATTAGAGTAAAACTAAATCTCAAAGGGCGTGTGAGCATATTGGAAGTCTTCATGATGGAATAGCCTCCAGCACTGATTCCTAACAATTTCTCCTCTCTCCCTTACAGACGGAGTGCTTCAACTACATTCGTTTCCTGCAGAGCTACAATCACACACACCTCTACACCTGTGGAACTTATGCCTTCCAGCCCAAATGCACATATGTGGTAAGTATGCATATGTGTGTCTGTGTGTGTGTGTGTGTGGGGGGGTGTTTCCCTCAGTAGCGTGTTCTTGCTAGCCCACGCTGACAGATGTCAACCTGAGCTGTCCACCTGACCTTGAGCTAAGACCACAGTGTGACAAAGTGAAAATAAATGTAATAGAAAAATGTATCTCATGCTGGGTTAGCTGAATGTGTGAATGCTAGTGTGTGTGTGTGCGTGTGCACACCCATATATGTGACGCTGATGCAACAGGACAACCCGGTGAGCGATGAAGCTGTGGTTCGTATAATGGACAGACAGAGCTTGCAGCTGTGTCATGTAGGTCATAACACATGCTGACCGCCATCCACCTGTGTTTCTCATTTTGTGTGTGTGTGTGTGTGCGTGCTTACAGAACGCAGAATACTTTACCCTCAACACTGCGGCCCTGGAAGATGGGAAGGGTAAATGCCCTTATGACCCTGCCAAGGGGCATACTGGCTTGATAGTAGGTGAGTCAAAGTGTGTCTGTATGTGTGTGTCTGTTAATGAGAGCAAATACTGAACATAGCTTTATGTAAATGCATGCATGCTTTAATCTGCTGCATATACCAACGGTGTATCGTCGCAGTTTGTCAAATACTAATGAAATATAATCCTCTGGATTCATGTACACGGACTCAAATGTTCAGTGTTTTTGGTGACTCTCAGCACAACTGCCTTTTGTACCTGCACCACGTTTTCACTGCCTGAGACATTACATTTCTAAACCACACTGGAGAATCTATGGTTCAAATCCCCTTTGTGGTTAGGTTTAGGCAACAAAAGCACTTTGATGTCAAGGTTGGGAAATGACACTTTGAGTTACATTTGATCTGTAGGATCCACTTTGATTGAAGTTAGGAAAAGGTTGTCATTTTAGTATATATATATATATATATATATATATATATATATATAATGGTTTGCCAAATACTGATGACATTTAATCTTTAGGATTCATGTACGTAGTAGTACACAAATCCGCAGATTAAATTTTGTCAGTATTTCACAAGCTGCTATGACACTAGGTTGCATATACAGACAAAACTAACCTTTTATAACATAACAACAAAATGCATTTTTAAAATACTAAGTGTTTTTGAAAAGGGCATGATGATGATTTAAGGATCATTTAAAAAATTCATGATTCGCCATTGACGTTCATATCAACACCAGACGCAGTCAGTTCCCGTTGTTCCTTCTCAGCAGTCTGAGTATTACAGCAAACAGCACCATGTTTTTACAGCTCTAACAGAAGCATAAAATGTCTATCAAATCTCCACAACCGGCTCCTGCAGCATTTCCAATCTGTGTTGTAGCCATACGATCACACTGAGAGTCCAGAAGTCCAATTCAGCTTTGCATGCTGCATTCGCTTAAATATGAACAGCTCCACTGAACCTACAGGAACCCATTCTCTCAGTCTTTTTTATGTCTCCCCGCTGAACCACTGACCCTCTCTTATTGTGAGCTTGTACAATTGTGGCTGAAAAACAGAATTAAACTAAAGCCTGCATTTTGTGCAGATAAGGAGCTGTACTCTGCAACGCTCAACAACTTCCTGGGTACGGAACCAGTCATTCTGAGGAACCTGGGCCAGCAGCACTACAGCATGAAGAGCGAATACTTGCCTGCCTGGCTCAATGGTGAGTGAAAAAGAGGACATGAGAAAGACAAAGAGAGAGAGAAAAAAGTGGTAAATCTGTCAAATCCTGTCCCTGAGACAGGGAATGGAGATAGAAGAGGGTACAAAAAAACACTAACATGAGACATATTTTTTATTTCTTTTATACTTATCATCAATGCTTATGTTTGTGTTTGTATTTGAGCTGTTATTTCCCCAAAAGTTCTGCAAATTACCGATGAGCGTGGTCAATAGAGAATAGAGAATATTTTATATTAATTCTGTACAAGTATGCATAAAAAAAATTCCCAGCATACTCATACAGAATTAATCTAAAGTAGTCTCTATCGGTTCTAAGATTTATTTCTGAGCCACTGCGACACTGACAAATTAAATATGTATTCAAATAAATCACATTAGAGGTTGATAACGTCGGCTTCTTTCTAACAGAGTTGAATTTTTTTTTTTAAATGAACCAGAAACATGTAAAAGAACAAGAGAAAGAGAAATGAGTTGCAGGAAATGAAGCGCAGGACTCGGCTACAGCGAAGGATCGTTATCTTTTGGGGGGAGGAGGAGGAGAAAGGAGCGAATTACTTGGAGAGAAATGAAGGAGAGAGAAGAGGATGAAGTCGTGGCAGGAAAATAGGTGCTGAAAGAGAAGACATTAGGATTGGCGATGAAAAGATAGAGGGAGAGGAAGGTGGAACATACAGAGGAGGTTTGGAACGATGTGTCTGTTTATTATTCATGCTGATACAGAGCTTTTATTAAAAACTAGATTTTATACCAATGAAGCCAGCTTTGCCTTGATTTAAGCATCTTCTGATCAGAATAAAAACGTTTAATCGGACCGGGTTTTTCAGTTGTAGTGTACCGTGATGGCTTAAATGTTTCCTCAGCGGGATTTCCACTGAATACTACAGACCATCTGGACAAACACTGTGTCCTTGTGATTTTATAAAATGTACTTTTGTATAAAAATAGTTGAATTCAAAGTCCCCAGCAGAGTGAGTCAAAAATGATCTTCTCTTTTTTCAATAAGAATAAGAAAACTTAAAAAAAAAAAAAAAACATGTCATTCACAACCTAATGAGGACTGGCCTTAGAGTATGAGAAAGATGGGAAGGACAGGAGGAAGTGAGAAACACAAAATGGACCGCTAATAGGGAACACTGGAGAGACAGAGGGTGAGAAATGACTGGAAGTGAGATGAGGCAAAAGAGTGATGATAGAAAATGGAGAGGTGAGAAGGTGCGGCAGGGAATGAGATGGAGGTGTCAAGTTCGTATGTCTGTGTGTGTGTGGTGCGTGTGACTCAGTCTGTATGCACCTACAGGCTGAGGCTGTCTATTTGTTCAGCTGTGATGTATGTCTTTACCATTGTGTGTAAATACACTTTCTGAAACTACTCTTCTGTGTGTGTTTGTGTGTGTGCACGCAGAGCCGGACTTTGTGGGTTCAGCCCTGGTGAGGGAGAGCAGTGGGAGTACAGAGGGAGATGACGACAAGATCTACTTCTTCTTCAGTGAGCGAGCGTTGGAGCTGGACTGTGACACTGAGCTCACTGTAGCCAGGGTGGCTCGCGTCTGCAAGGTAAACGATGATCAGAACAGATGCAATTAGGAGTCCTTCAAACTGCCTTATTCTCCCTTTGCTGTGTGTGTGTGTGTGGAAGTTTATGAATGAATTAAAAGGGCTGATTAATTCAAACAGTAATCAATCTACAGGTGAGTATTTACATTATTTCATAAAGACAGATTTGTAAGCCCCAGAAAAGTTTCAACTGAAAAATCATAGTTTAATCCAAGCTTGGCTTTAAATCAGTTGTTTTCTGCAGTTGCTTTGCCAGCTGTTTCTGAACATTTAATAATATGAGGCAGCAGTTGCAGTTTTGGGCTTACAGACTTCAGCAGGACATGCCTATATAAGGAGACAACCCGAAGAGCTGATTTACTGCTGTATGTGTGAAGTGAGCTGATATGAAGCTAAGAAATCGCGCTTAGAATGGCCAGGCATTACTTACGAAGCAAAGTGAACAGAGTGACATTTTATTGTTTAATCAGTTCCAACTTCTCTTGCTCTGCTTTTAGTTTGATTTTTGAGTGAGGCGTACAAACTGACAAAACTGAGAGCATATTGAGAGTCTATTAGGATTACACAGGAAATACTGATGTTCACTTAAACATAGACGCACAGAGTCTCAAGAGGGCTCAAAGAGATTGCAGATGCTCTGAATTCTCTTATCTTTGAGGCTCTAGTCTTATTTCTTGATCTGAGGACTGATTACCATTCACATTTTGTCATCTCTGAGCTTCCACACTAATACATCCATCTAATTGTCAAGCACAGCATTTTTCTGTCCATCGACCATGGCATATGCAGTGCAAGTGAGTGCAGTGAACAAGCTCTGCATCAGACAGGATCTGATACATGTCATAAAAGAGGTCTTCTTAAAGCCAAGCCCCAATGCTTTAAAATGCAGTGTTTACATTAATGCCAGAACAAAGCACAAATAAAAGTCTTCTTTGCTGATTTAATTTGACTCACCACAATAAGAGCAAATATATTCAGCTGAACACTAGTTTACCAACAATGTGTTACATGAAGACAATTACATTGACATAGAGCTATCCGGCCATTAATTCATTCATTTGCTTAATTAATGATCTTGTTAGGATAACTGATTAGGTTTGATATACCACAGTGATTATGACCAGACATCAGAGGTGCTTCTTGCTTTGCACTGCAGTGCTTTTCGTCTTGTATTATTTCAGTGACATTTTGGTCAACACAGCAAAGGCTTAGCATCATGTGTCACATGCAGCCATATCGTGAGTAACATTTAAACTAAAAAGCAGAGACAGATTGTTAACAGTTTGAAGAGATGTGTGTAATTAGGTGTACAATAAATTATTTACTGTTTTATGGAAGTGTCCTTTAATGTCTGTGCTGTGATGAATAATAAAAATAAAAAACAATAAAGCTCTTTGAATGAAATTAGAAGCAGATGCTCACACATGATGTGCACTACAGCAGTGAATAGTTTAGTGCATCCTACTGATATTTCTATTGCAGCAGAAGCACAATGTCTGCATCTCACAGCTGTAATATGAGCATTTGCATTTTTTAATTCCTTTTTTACAGCTTCTGCAGTCATTGGATAAGGATAATAGGGATGAGGAGTGTTTGGCAAACAGGCCTCTATTGAGCCCACAGAATACTCCATAAAGGGGCATGTCATCGATTTATATATGTAATGCAATGTTGATTTACAACTGAATATAATTATTATTATTATTGTTATTCTACATTACAATGGTGCCCTTAAATATTTCAAGATCTAAATGCTCCTTGAGAAGCTTTTCAAACGGGACAATATTTCAGTCTGCCAATTCACATGGAACAAGTACTTTATTTGTGCGAAGATGGTATTTGGAATCCATGAGGTGACTGTGAGGCTAATTAAATGCATCATAAGCTGCTGCAGCAGCATAACAGAGCCAGGAAATTAACAGCGAGCTGTCAGCTTAAGGAGTAACCTGAGTCCAACGTTGAAAAGTAGAGTTTCACTGCCCTCTTCAAACCATTTGCACCACTAACCACACCGATGTGGGTGGGTGTGGTCAGACGTGTGCTCTGTTCCTTCTTTAGCTACACCCAATAGTCATGTCTTCGACTTCACTGAAAACAGATGTCTTCAAAAAAAAAGAAACTAATTTTTAGATTTAAGAGGCTGGAACCACCAAATAAATGACAATTTTGCTTTAAAAATGACTGAAACAATTCACTAACTCATTTACAGTTCAGTTTCATCACATTTTCATCATTGCAGTGAGGTTCAAACATCCAAGTAAAATGACAATGAGCGAAACATATTTTTGAGCGGAGGGGGACTTTACTGAATGCAAAAGAACAGATATATAATCGGTCCATACCAGCCATTGACTAAACTTGATATGTCCTCTCAGGGGGATCTTGGTGGTACCAGAACCCTGCAGAAGAAGTGGACCACTTTTCAGAAAGCCCGGCTTGAGTGCTCCCTCCCAGAACGTCACGTCTCCTTCAACAATCTGAGGGCTGTCTTCACGCTGCCGGGCCAGGACTGGAAGGGAACCACCTTCTACGGGATCTTCCACGCCCAGTGGTAAGTCAGAGGCGCACTGTCAGAAACGTAGAACAGAGCATATCGCTCAGTTTCAGTACATCTTCAGATAAATGTGAGTTTATTGCTACATGCGCCATCTGTGATCCAGGCGAGACACCACATCACTTTGCCAACATGTCAGATGCTCAGCTTTTTATTAAAATCGTGGGTCAGCCAGTCACTGTGATATGATGGCTCTAATTATGTGCTTGATGTGATCAAGTATTTACCATCATTTAATATCATAACAGGACTTAAACTGACTGTAATGGGAGTTATTTTAAGTGGATTTGAGTGTGCTTGAATACGTTTTATTGATATTATCACTTTGTTTCAGAGGATAGTGAACCACTTTGCTGAACAGAATCAGAATGATTCAATTAGGTCCTCTGCTGCAAACAGAAACACAAAGAAAACACATTTTCATAAGGACACTCTTCTTTTTAAAAACATTCCTTTTAAAATAGATCCCACCCAACCATCCAACAGAAGAGCTTTGATCCAGTAGCCCAACAGTAAAAATAACATTCACACTGGTATTAGTACTGAGAAAAGTTAAATTAGTTTTGTGTCTGTGTTGTATCAACACTCAGTGGTTCAGTTTTTGGCTTTTTGGTCAGTTCAAACACAGACTTAGCAGTCACATCTACTAATTTGGTTAAATTAAGCAGTCTATAGTAGTTATTAATTGTTATATTTTCAAATTTCATGACCTAACAACTTTTTTTCTCCTTAGGAGCAAAGAAATCATCATACCACTGGTTCTTTTAGACTAAAGATAAATTACATTTCCTGAACATTTGTGAGACTGATCAGAGGAAATAAACTTTTGATGTGATGTAACTATAAGGAAACTTCTTGTGATAAATGATAAATGTGATAATTGACTACAATTGGGTATTTGAAAAGGTATTGCAAATAGTAACTTGCTTGTGATATTATTAGTGGAATGAAGACTGGCATGTGTTAGGCCACTACAGAACTGTAAGGTGTTAATGAGCCACTTATCAACAAAGAAATACGATTGAGGGCAGAAGGTTTTCTTTGAGACTGAAGTTGGAGACTTTCTCCTTCTCCAGGCAATGCCCTTTGATGTGAGTCTTTTGTGTTCTTCGCTGAGATATCATATCACAAAGTGAACCAGCTTTGAACTTCAGGCTTTGTTTCTTCATTCCAAGTTCCTGCTGCTGCTGAAAAAAGAAAACCTCATCCTTTTCCTCCGTGTGACACACTGGGGATTCCTTAAAGCCCCCTGGCTTTGATAGAGATAACATTAAGATAATTGGACATTATGTAAATGATGACTCGGAGTTCAAGCCATAATCTCCCTCAATAGGCTAGCTTTTTAACTTGCTAAGACATCAGTGCTGTCCTTTGGTTTTGGCGTTCACCTTATAAAATCTGTGGCATTGCTGCACATTAACAGTACTGTTCCATACTGCAAAACACTGCAAAAACAGTTAATGGACACAACCTTTTCGTTCCTGTTTACAGCTCCAAAACATGATTTTAGAGCAGCAGCACATAGTCTGTTTAAAGCTAAATTTGGAGCTGTGTACCTCCATGAATGTACCAGCTACAAAAAGACAGTACATTCAGGACTTGCTACTTCCTGAGTATACGTCATCCTGCTAATTTGGACTAATTTGGTCAAATGTTTGGCTTATTCATCACTATATGTCTTTCTATTAATATGTCAGTGACTCACATTAAATTAATTTTAGTAACTTCAGTACCACTTGGAGTCACCACACCACCTTTAAATCAACTAACCAATAAATAATTGATTTCAATGGCCTATCAAGAAAGTGCATTACGTATGCAGCGATTTGCACATCAGTTTGCTGTGCCACGGGTATGTGTCAGCACACACAGTCATTTCAACTCACTCAGGAAAGGACAGCTGTAGAGTCCATATTTATTATTATTTACTGCACTGTGAATGCACTGTGAAGCACATCTGCTCTATTGCACACATATTCATTCTTATTCATGTTCCATCTTTTTAACATGCAACAGATACGTATATTTTTCTATATTTCTCCACATTCCTGAATTTACGCCCGGTCCTTACTTGTGCTCCATTCAGAAGCTATTTGCCACTGAAAAGTCATTTACCATGAGTGGACGACAGGCAATTTGTATCCCAGTGTTTACTGCCACACATCACCAATTCACTGCCTTGCTGTCATGTTTCAGGGGTGACGTAGATGTGTCTGCGGTGTGCCAATACCAGATCGGTGCTGTGAAGAAGGTGTTTGACGGGTACTACAAAGAGTACTGGGAGGCATCACAAAAGTGGGGACGCTTCACCGGCCCTGTCCCTCTCCCACGGCCTGGATCGGTAAGAAACCGGGGGTCCTGCACTGACACACACTGAATAATTATATTGTTAAATGCAAATACTTACAAAAAAGAGTTCTTCCAAAATATAGGGGTTTTGTGCACCTGTTTTTTTGTCATCTACTGCATTACAAAATGAGATATGAGTGGGCAGAGGAGGGATAATGAAAGAGCGAGGGAGGGGAATAGATGGCTTGTTGTGCTATAGTGAGGGAAGTGGAAAAGAGCAAAAGCTGGCATGATGCGAAAAGCTAAGAACGTAATGATCCAGGACGAAAGGAAAGGACGCAGAGGAAGGGGTGTGATGGCAGGCGGAGGTGAGAACAACAGTGAAAAAAAGAGAAGAGGAGAGAAGGGAAGGGGATGAAGGGATGGAGGGCAGTCATCTCAAAGCCAAGTAGCCATGCCAACCTGTTCCAGCTGCAGCTAAGAAGTTTCCTCCTCTACCTCTTCCTCCTTCTTGGCCCTGTTACTCTTCCCTTCATTCTTTCCCCCATTCCTTTCCATTCTCCATGTCCCTCCCTTGTCTCTCCATCCTCTGTCTGTGCTGCAGTGTATAACTAACTCAGACAGGGAGAATGGCTACAACAGCTCTCTGCAGCTGCCTGACGCCACCCTCAACTTTGCCAAGAAACACCCGCTGATGGAGGGCAAAGCTCTAGCTCGCCCCCTGCTGCTCACCAAGGGCGTCAACTTCACAAGGATGGCAGTGGATCGGGTTAGCGCCCTGGACCAGCGAGCATACAACATGCTCTTCATCGGCACAGGTGCAAACTACATGAGATCTTCTACTTTTGTCGCAGCAGCGTTATTGGTAACTGAAACTAAAAAAATAATAAAAAGCAATAATATTTAATTGCTCACATTTCAACTGACACATCAACTCAGTCAACAGCTCACATTCTACAAATGACATTTCAACTGCTGTCACTGCTTACATACCAACTGACTCTTAGATTGTTTACAGTACACAATTCAGCTCTCTCTCAGTTGCAGCTTCAAATTAGATTTCAGTTGCTTTCATCATTTACAGTTAAATTCCTTTCAGTGCTCAACTTATACTGACAGGTCAACTCATTTAAGTGCTGCAGCCTAAGTTACAACTCCAGCTAAACATCTCAGGATGCTAACACTTTAAGACAACTTAATAATATTTAATAATCATAATTAACAATAATAACAATGATTTAGAATTTTGTTTAATTTTTGGGACAAAATAAACACACACACAATATTCAATCAACCCACTGTCTACATGTGAAAATTAAGCCTTACAAACTAAATTATTTAATATGTCCAACAGATTTGTTGTACTGGATTGTATTACACAATATATGGTGTGTTCCTGTTATGTCGCCCACCTCCTGTAGTGTGGTGTTCCCAATGTGGCAATGAAAACACATCCAAGGTACACAGTCTTTCTTCACATTCCCCTGTCCATGCATTGTATGTGTGAGTGTGTGTGTACGCGCGCGTGTGTGTATGTGTGTGTGTGTTGGGGGGAGTTTTTGCTGAAGAGATGAGAGCTTGCAGGCCATGGCAGCAGGCAGGGACAGGTACTGGTATTAGGTATGGTGGCACAAAACAACATGCCATCTGGCCAGACTTCAGCTGGGTTTCAATTAAGGGCTTGATTTGCATGCCGAGATCCATCTTCATGCATCAAAGGAAACATCTACGTATGGGCGACTTAATTAATTTCTCCAGTCAGTAGCCATCAGGCCCATACGCAGGTGTCTGTTTTGGCATGGATCTGAAGTCAGCCATCCCTCCCAGAGCCTTAATCTTGAATAACACAGATCTGACAGTGGATTCCAAGGAATGTGAATTTGAATGCAGCCCATCTCATGAATGGAAAGAGACCCAGCTACTTACCATTCAGATCACTGCAGCGGCAGAGTGACTGTGGCAGCTGACAGTGTGACAACAGCGGACTCAGGGCTTCTCTGCTGGCAAGCATGGAGGCCAACCCGGACACACACATGGACACACCAACACACACATGGTCACACGCAAGAGTAACACTCACAAATTGATATACGCGGATGCACACACACAAACACACATGCTCACCCTCCCTGAGCCAAGTGCAGTCATCCCCGCCTGTCGTGCTTCACAGCACAAACTCAACAGGGCCCTTGGCAGACTTGCGTTCATAGTGCCAATTGGGCTGCGGGCTTGATTAGCTATTAGCTGCAGCATAGCGACAGCTGATGTGAAAAAGAGAGAGAGGGAGCACTTGTCAAGACTGTTTTTCAGAAAAAACAGGCTACAGGATTGAGGGATTAGCCGACACTGGTCCCTGACGCTGCGAGTGGCGAGTGTGATGATATGCCCGCTGCTTGCTGTGCCTGTGTGTGTGTGAGAGAGAGTGTGTGTATATGTGTATGGGGGAATTTCCGTTTCTCAAGCCTCTCATTGGCTACCGGGTTAGCTTATTATATCATCTGTGACAGTCTTTTAACCAAGATGACCACACAAGAAAGCACATGTCAGCATGTAACACTGTTCCATCCATAGTTACATGCACGCACACACACACACACACACACACACACCAAGGTCTTCCCTCAAGCTGTGCCTGAAACATCTTTCATCACAGGGGATCTAAACTTATTTACAATGCCCTACATGAAAGGAGCACAGGATCTCCTCTTCCTCCTCCAGCATAAGCTCCCCACACACTGCTTGACAACACCTTCAAATGTCTCTCAGATAATATTACCATTACCCAACGTCTTTAAAGGCCGGGAACAGCATCTGGGTTCTTTTTTTTAAATTCACCTTTAGAGTTTCTTGCTGTGCTGGACTCAGCAATGCAGCCATACGTTCTGGCGAGAGAGGTTGTTTTTTTCTTCATTTTCTGTCTTTCTCAGTGGCAGACTAGCATGAAATTTTAGTGCAGCTGGTGTTGAACTCTCACAAATTGAAGTTGATGAAAGTTGCAGACAGCCTGATGACACTGTCACTGTGTGCATGTGTTGTGTCATCATTTATGGGACCGCAAGCCTACTTTTTTCTGCGAGGAGTACTTTCTTCTTGTCTTTCATAGAGCTTTTTCACAGCAGACATTTTTGACATCATAGCAAGAAAAGCACAGATGTCACTATTACATTAATTACAGCTGTATTCTTAGATGCTCCAGTTCCAGGATCTCGCTATTTTCAGGCTGGCTCTCCGGCATGACCCAAATATCATTAATATCCTGAGTTTCACCTGTTATTTCCCTGCCATCACCAGTCAAAGTTAAAAATTAAACCTTAAAAGAGTCTTGTCCTCAAGGTTAATTTTTGTCCAGTTAGCTGGCATTGCACAGCACAACATTAACCAAAACCAACTGAGGAACACAGTCTGTACATTCTGAATATCAGTGTAGTTTATGAGCAGCTGGCCTGCATGCTGATTTTTTTAAATATTTAAATAACTTGTCTTGGCATCAAAAGAGTGTGTTTTTATATCATAATGTCTCACTGTTAATATTTTAATCAACTTCAATGCTGTCACAGGTGTGTGTCTGTGAATGTGTTGGTATAGCATTAATATTGAAGTAAAATACCGTGCAGTCGCAGGTGATTGTTTACAGATGATTAATATTTAAATTGACCGATGTGCAGTCACAGGTGTATGTATAAATATTTTTAATATCAAATCAATGATATTAAAAAGAGCTGGTCTGTTGTCAAAGATGTGTGATTATTACGTGTTTTGTATCAGGACTCAGCTGAGTGCTGAAGCTATCTGTTAAATTTTTTTATGCACGCCATGAAAAATTGCTCTGTGGGGATAAAGAAAGCATATTGCACTGAAATGAACTTGAATTGAAAGTCTGACTTAAGAACGTGAAGTGAGCTGAATCCTCTTTGTCTCCTGTGTACTGCAGCGGAGGGCTGGCTGCAGAGGGTGGTGATTCTGGGCTCTGAGGCCCACGTGATAGAGGAGATCCAGCTGTTCGAAACAGCCCAGCCAGTGGACAGCCTGACCATCTCCCACTCCAAGGTAAGGAAAGAGGAATGGAATGAGGAAGGAGGAAGAGGGAGGATGTCTCTCACTTGAAAACAGTTGTGTAATGTTTTCTGTGGTTCTGTGGGAGCTTTTCAAGCCTGACAAAATATAATGTCACCAGGGTTTGCTTGAGTTGGGCTTGGAGACCACATGTTTAATGGAAGGGCTGCATTACAAATTGGGGCCATGGAGTTTGAAAATGTGGCCGTTTACCACACGGGGAGGGTCTAATGAAAAGCTGCGTCTAACGATACTGAATTGACCATGTCACCATTTTTACTGTACACCACTTTTGCTTGAGGCACATCGCTTCTCAAAAGGTATTAAATGACATTTCATTTGATTCACCTCTGTCTGCACACATTTTTGTTGATGTTAGCAAACCATATTTAATACAACAAATTGAAGCAGAAGGTATTTCAGTCCAAAAATAAATAAATAAATAAAAAGCTCTTGAGTTTAAGCTTTCAGCTGCTCCCTCTCAGTATAAGTCTTGCCGTTATGGACTCCTAGCTGTACTGTTCTGTGAGAAATCTTAATGGTCTCTCAGGAGAGAAATTGTTCAAAGTGTCTATGTTGTTTTAGTAATCTCATGCCTGACCAGCACATCTAGCATTGTTCTGTGCTTCATCTGATCATGCCCCTCAAAAGTATAGTTTTGGTTCTATTAGCTTTCTTTGCTATTGTGTCTCTTGTTGACTGATATTCAGTGATAACTCTAACATTATGTTTTCTGCTTATCTGCAGACATTTTCAATCATAGATCCACTGACAACAGACAATCAGTCTGTAGGGTGCAATTGCCACAGTGATACTCGGGAGATGTTTTTATCAACACTGCCCTTTTTCAGATCAGAGGTTGCCTCATGAATCCAAAACCCTCTTCACAATAACAGTAATTACAATCCTTCACCGCAGTGGGGGATTGAGCCTCGGTCTCTGTTGTTTTCTGAGTCTCCCTACCCTGTCAGTTGTGTCTGTGTGTTGATGACGGTCGTGTCCCCGTGGTTCTACAATGGCATGTCCGCCAATCGATGCAGTTTTGATGGGTGTTCCCAACCCTGAAGCCCAATGCTTATCTCATTAATGCTGGCTTAGCGGCGACCAGACATTTTATAACAGCTTTTTGCAAAAAGACCACAGCCCAGATTGGATTGGTCGAGGGTCAAGGGGGTGAATGTTATTGTAATTGAGAGTGATTATCCCATTATCTCTTCTAACCCCAAACTGAGTCACTCTCCCTCTCTCCCTCTGTTTATCTTACCTCCTTGTTTTTCATCTCTCTCTCTGGTTTCTGTCTCTGGGTGATGGCTGAACCTGTTCTTTGTCTACCTCTGTCTTTCTTCTTCTCTGTTTCTCTGTAGAAGTATGTGTACATCGGCTCTCGTTCAGAGGTTCTCCAGCTGCCCTTGGCCAACTGCAGCCGCTATCAGTCTCAGCCAGACTGCCTGCTCGCCCGGGACCCCTACTGCGCTTGGGACAGCGAAGGTCGGGCCTGTGTCCGGATCGACCTCCATCGGGGGTGAGTTTTTAAATATTATATGCCCTTAAAACTCTATTGACAGCCATACTAGTGAAGGTTTTTTGGCTTGATATAAGCAGCTCCCGAAGAGTGAAGTGGCTTTCAATGCAGGTTTTACTTTCATCCTGAAGCTGCTGCTCATTTACATGCTGTGATTTCCCTGAACAGCCTTGTGAAACAAACATTAAAAAGTGGTCAGATGGGACCTCTTTCATATCAGACCCGAATAACATTTATTGTGTCTTCTAATTAGAGGCTGATATACTATATTTATCTATTTAAGGATATTTACAGGTTATTTGAAGTTAAAATGTTTGAGTGTCATTATTATTACACAACAGACTGCACATAACATAACATAACATATTGGATCTATTGTTGACTGGAAGTACTCTGTGTCCCTCAGTTCTCAGTGAGAGGCCATTATTAATCTTCCGCTCTGCTTTCTGCCCTTTCCCCTCAAGGTCCACATCCTCCCTGTCACAAGACCTCATGCTGGAAAGGTTCAGCCGGGGGAAAGCCAAGTTCGATAAGCCGGTCTCCATCCCCAGCCCTGGTGAGGAGGGGGGACATATCTCAGTAGTGCCCCCTTGTGGGAATTGTCTATAAATGCAGGAGCAAGTCAGTAGTAAGGAAAGAGAGTGGACTTGAGCTGTACTGAGTGAATACATTTGGACTGAGCTGAATAAATTAATGAGAGAGCTGACAGCTGTAGAATATGAATCAGAATTACTGTGTATGATACTATAACCCCCTCACTTTTCTACTCCTCACCCCTGCCTCCTCCTCCTCCTCCTCCTCCTCTTCTCTGGTTCCCCTGCAGAGCACTCCCGTCTGAGGAACGTAACAGTAGTGGTGGGGTCTGATATGGTGCTTCCTTGCCAGCTGGTTTCAAACCTTGCCCAACCCTGCTGGGTTCTCAACGACCGTGAGCTCCAGCTGGGTGACCCCGAGGCAGGAGGCCCACGCTTCGACCGGACCCTCAAGGCCCTCGTCGTCCCTGAAGCAGGCCAGATGCAAGCAGGTCGCTATATCTGCTACTCTGAGGAGCAAGGGGTCAAGTTTCAGACAGAGCGCTACCAGGTTGCTGTAGTAGCCAGTGCTCCGGTCTTCATGGAAGCCCGGGCTCCAGACAGCAGCATGGGGCTCTTCTGGGTGCTGGTCATCACCCTTGGAGCGGCATGCCTGCTGCTTCTTGTAGCAGCTCTTTACCTTCGCAGGAGGCTGAAGCTGGCACTGGGCAAGGGTGCCGACATGAAGCCTCTTGAGAGCACCCTAGTCTACCCTATCACTCTGCCAAAGGAGCCACCTACGTTTGTGCCCAGCAAGATGCCAAGCGATGAGGACCGTTTCTGGGAGACAGGTGCCAATTACTACTACTCAGATGGCTCACTGAAGATCGTTCCCGGTCACGCCCTGGGGCCCAGTAGCGTCAGCAGCACGACGTCACCCAGTGCCATTCCTGGCCAGCCCATCCACTCCCCCAGCCGTCTCAGCCTCACCAACATCCGAGGTTCCGGTAGCAATGGCTACATCCGCCTCAACCTGAGCACAGCAGGGGAGGAGAGGGCTAGCGGGGCTGGCGCTGGGGGCGGCGGGCTCGGGGGCCTGGGCATGGGTGGGAACGACTATTCCAGCCCCTTCAAGGAAGAGCTCAGACGCACTCTGCAGCAGAGAAGCGTACTGCCTGATGCCAACCCCGAGGAGTCGTCTGTCTAGACCTCTTCTCCTCCATCTCCATTCCCTGAGTTGGAAAAACAAAACAACCAACCTACCTCCCTCCTTTTGAGGATGCTTGCTCTCTTTCTTTCATTGACACGTCGTCAGTTCCCCATGAGCTCGCTCTCTCTCTCTCACTCTCTCTTGCTCTGCCAATGCCTGTTTGGCTCACTGTAGACATTTATAGCACACAGCATGTTAAATATACACACTCGTACTCCATGTTCGCCGACATGCACTCCTGTTATTATTGTGTTCTGGGCAACATGCAGTCATGATTGTGGCTTTTTCTTCTTCCACTGTGCGATTGCCACTTGTGTAAATTGTGTATTTAAAAAGGTTGAACGCAAAGGAGAACCCCTCCAGCATGGAACTTAAACAAATGGTGTCACATGTTTTCTGAAAGGCACATTTCTTCTTACATTGAGTGGACCAAGTGAAGCTTTTAGGCCCTGTTCTGAAACCAGTTGACGAACGACAAATGCAACTGACTGGAATTATGAACTGATTCTCTGTTCTTCTGTTCTGTCAAGACTTTTTTAGCTTACTGCACTTAAAAACTGGAAGCGCGTCTTCCCTTTTTGTATTTGTGAGCCAAGAGTGTGAGAGCAGTATAAAAGACTAATTAATCCAGAAGCAAGACGACAATCATGTCCCCGTAGCAGGAACTCTGCGTGGGACAGAGAGGAGAGGAGAGAGAGCGAGAGACAGAGAGAGAGGAAATTAAATGGAAAATGAAGTGAATTGGAGTGAAAGACGCAAGGGGGTTTTCAAATGAAGGACAATCTCTTAAGACTTTCTCTGCTCAATTTGTATTTTTTCCCCATGTTGTATTTACCCCTGGGGAAAGTCCTCAAACCCTTCCACTTTAATTTGTTGAGATGGTTGGTTTGAATTAAGACATTTCTTGTTCTTTTTCTACGACTTACAGACTACAGCAGTGTTCAGTGATCAAGTGACTAACTACTCTTCTCTGTTAATGACAATGCGAGGGCAAGGGCTTACATTTCTCGCTCGGCCCTACACAGTGACCTTCTAATGCACCTTCAAGTCCAATATTATACTTAACGGCACTCCAAATGACATTTACTAAAGTCACAGTGTGTTTTGTTTGAGCCCTTTTGGACGTTTGTTCATCTCTTTCAAAAGAAAAGGATATTTGCATTCAGCTCTTAGCAGTGGAACAACAACTGCACACTTAATTCCAAATTGAAGCTGACATGAAGACATTAGGCATGGAGAATGTAGTTGAACCCTCACTGTCACAACTGCTGTGGATGTCTCAATAAGTGCTTTATAACTTTATGTTTGGTGAGGGTGACAACTTGCACTGCCAAGAAGAAACCCCTCCCCCCACTCCCCCCACCCTATCCCAACCCACACACACACACACACACACACACACATACACACACACAGTTACACACTCACAGTCTGCTAAATGCCAACCATCCTGGACTACAGTGTGTTTGTCACGCACCCCTAAACCCCATGAAACCCCCTCACTCTTACTGATGACCAGAGACTGACCCGGGGCTACTGTGGACTTACTACAGAGGAAGAGCACTATAAAACACACCAACACAAAAAGAAGACACACACACACACAGTGTTGATGGAAGAATGGACAGACAGACAGACTGATTGGTGCCGTGTTGACAAACTTCTGGCTTCAGGCGGGGAGCAGCCATGAACCAGTGAAAGGTATTGTTCCACTTAATTAAATTCATGCAAACAGATTTTAGCAAAGTCCTAACCTCTAAAGATTGCCAATTTAGCTTTTTGGCTGCTCAGCACAGTGTTAAGAATGATTTTGTTTATTTATCTGGCTCTCCTTTTGCTTAACTTATCACTGAAGGGAATAACTCAATAATTTGGGGAATACAGTGTTTTTTTTTCTTTGCTTTGTTGCTAAGAATTAGATGAAAAAATCTATACCATTCTAGTATCTGTCTATTAAGTTTTATTGTGGAGCCCACTGGTCTTGGCAATACCCACCCTCTGATTGAGTGCCTTAATTAGTTTAGCTGGTTAGATTTTGCCATGAGGAGTGAGAAGGGTAAGGGTAAGAATAACAGGGTAATCCAGTCAGAGGCAGAGTATGAGGCAGAGTATGGCAGGTTGGGTGAGAAACGCAGTGAGGCTGCAGCCATGAAACACTTTGCATAAAAACTGAAAGCAAAGGTAAAAAAGAAATCTCACGTAATAACACTCTCTATCTCACCTGTTTAATCTGCACAAAAATGGCAAGATGTGAACCTAACAAAGTCATTGTTCCTGAAATTGTCTGGCACGTAAACCCCACATCAAATGCACGTTGTTGTTTCTGGCAGGTTCAGGCTAGCTGTTCCCCCTGATGTCAGTTTTTCTGTAATGCTAAACTAACCATCTCTAGGTTTCAGCTTAGGATTCTCAAGGCATTGAGAGTGGTGTCAGTATCCTGTCTGAACTCTTAACAAGAAATTAGCATTTGGCTAGAACACTGTTCTTGTTATAACATTAAATATATTGTTGACAAGCTTTAAAAAATGAAATATCATATACTCAATATGTCTAGTTTATCCTGCTTTATTTTTAGAGATATTTTAAATCGTTTCAAGTTGGATGTAGGTTCTGAATACAGACGTTAGCATTTAACTCTGTCTTTTCATGGAAAGCTGTCCTTGTGCACCCTTACTGAAGTGGCAGGAGGCACAAGTGCATCAGAAATGCTTGGCAAAGATGAAAAAAGGAGCTGCACTAGAACATTTCATTAAAGAAAAAAAATGCTTGGATCTGACAATGATCAAAATAAGTTGACATAAGGATAATCTTTGTCAGACTGAAATGTCTGTTTATTAACAATGTTCTACTTACAAGATTCAAACAGTATACAGAAACTTTTCATAGCAGCCAACTCAACCAACTCAACACTGACAGATATTGCTATGTTGCTGCAAATTCTCATGTTCCATTATTACAATTTTTAGACACATACAATGATTCAATATGCGTCTATGAGCATTATGTAATGTAATGATCTAAAAAATAAAATAATCTACTATCTGATCTCATTTCAAAGAAACTTTGAAATACGGTGTACACTACATATGTTTGCTGTTACTAACTTTACATTATTTTGTCCTCTTTCTGTGCTTTGTCCATCAGGGGTTGATTTTGTTTTCTGGGACATGTCTGTTGGGACCAGGGGAGAAGAGCAAGAAGGAAGGGGAGGACAAAAATACCTTGTTTTGCCCCCCCTGTGTACAGAGTGCTAAGAAAGATGTAGAATATCACAATGATCGCAAGGTTGAAGAGGTACTCAGCCATCAGCACTCCATCCTAGTGTTGCATGATCCTCTGCAAGTGGACTCTACATCTTTGATATGATCATCCTTGTACTAGTGCATCATTTTGATCTGCCATTTTTGGACTTTTACAGACACTAATATTGTGGAACACTAATGCTGTCTTTGGAAAAAAAAATATCAGATTTTATGGTTCAAGGGTTGTAAAGGAATTCATGACTGCGTTTCAACATGTTTACTTTTTTCTGTGCCTCTTCACCTTTTGGATAAGCCAAAGTAGACTGCAGTTGCTTTTGTTCTTGTTGAAATAATTAAATTAATTTTATTTGATCCCAGATCAATATTTAAGTCTCAGCAGTCCGTCCATTTTGCTACACAGAGCTGATGTCTGCAACCTTTCTACATATTTTATTTACAGCTAAATTGTCCGTAAAGCAAGGCGCAAAAATGGCTTGACGCTGATGAACTCCCTGTTTTCTTTCTGTTGATATGTTATTAATGATCTGTGGGGCCAATTCTCTATCCTCTCACATTGTGAAAGGCTGAATAACACCAAAATTTTAATTATTGTTTAATTTGTCAGCCCCTGAAAACCAAATATGTATATGAAGCAGATTACTAAAATATATTAGCTCTTTACACTGGTACTTGGTTATATCTCAACATAGTTCCCATTTTACAGTAGGGCCTTTCTCTCAATGTAACATATTGCAAAAACTGAAACAATGAAGAAATACAGATCTCAAGCTTAAAAATCGCATGTGTAATGTACTTTGTGCATTTCTTCAGTTCTTATGCATTTATTTGCTCATATTATTTGAATTATTCTTTTATCACTCGATTTTATTTTGCCCCATTTTTGCTTTTCTATTATTGATCTTTTGTTTGTTTTTAAAATATGTTAAGTAACTTATTTCACTTGTACAAACATGTTGATATTTATTATCATTGTACATATGTCCTTATTTTTTATATGTGTATATATACACAAATAAAAATAGAGATATACTTGAGGTGTGTGAGTTTGTTTACTAAAGAGTTTTACACATTAAAGGTCAGTTTACTAGCTACAGGAAATAATACTCAGCCTGTAGAAATAGTTGTATAAAGTTTTATGTGCCTCTGGAAGAGCAAGTCTGAGAAATAATCCTGATGAAGCCATAGTAGACACAGTGAATCCCAGAAGCCTCCCACAGCAGACTCAGAGCTGCTGGGAAGGGTGATGAGGAGTAGTGTTGGGGGCTTCTCCTGGATGTTATGATGGCACCAGATGGCCAGCTGTTCAACCTCTGATCTGTGTGCATTCTCATCACCATTCCCGATGAGGCCGATGACTATTGTTCCAGCAAGAGTTTACAGTTGTTTTGTCAGAATGACTGTAGACTACGGGGCTGTGTTCCTCTGTAGGTTTCAAGGCTGGAAAATGTGGTGGAAAGAACTCCACACATTCTTGGATGAGCCCCTTGCTATTCTCTGCCAACAGTACACAGTAGAAGCTGACATTACCCAAACAATGACAAACAAGCTATTTCTCACCAGACCTCTGCCATTCTCAGGGATGAGATCCATGTGGAGGCTGTCCAGGAAAGTCAGCAGGTGTTGGGTGTTGTATGGCACAGTGATGGGAATACACTCAAACCATTTTCGGACACTGCATCACACATGGTTATATTCCCACCATGTTGGTCTGGCACATCTGCTGTGGCTCATGGTCCGATGGTATTTCAGCCCTGTCTCTTTCTTTATGTTAGATTGAAACAAGCCTCATTGACAAACACTCGTGCGAGGGATTTCAATTCCTTTGAGGTGCATTATTCTCTACAATAAACATGAACAGCAGCAACAATAAAAAAACAAATCAAATATACTGTTGAGTGTTATGGTTACAGTAAAGTACACGTCTTCTGTGTTCTGGCATTGGTTTAACTGGAATAAATCTGATTCTGGACAGAAATTCACACACATCAAGGACTATTTCTCCTGTGAATGTTGAAATTTGTTTCATTTCCTCAGCCCATGCATCCCAGCAGCACCAGTCAAGCTTCCATCAACTTGCACAGCCTCACTTGGTGTCAACAGAAGAAGCCACATGCTTCATGTGGTCAGCAGTCCCGGCTGTGCAAAGAAGCTCAAAGTTGCATCTGATCTCAGTGTACTCAGCTGCACCACAGTCTCTGAAACCTCACAAAAGGGCGAGCTGCGTGTGTGT
Source organism: Scatophagus argus (assembly GCF_020382885.2). Lineage (NCBI taxonomy): Eukaryota > Metazoa > Chordata > Actinopteri > Scatophagidae > Scatophagus > Scatophagus argus. The sequence goes on along the minus strand of NC_058496.1, from coordinate 20,729,721 downwards.
GTGTGTGTGGAGGGGGGGGGGGGTTACTGAGCTTTTCAAAAGTACAGCATGGTTCACCCACCTGTTTGGGCTTAGTGATTTTCAGTTACGCAGATTTAAGGACTACCTTCTGGACTACCTCATACTTGCACACACTAGCACATGCATACTTACGCTGCTATATGCTACAACCGGATTCTTTATTTAAATGTTTAGCTTATTTAAGTGTCTAGTTTTAATATTCTTTTTATGTTCTATTTTCTACTTAGCTTATATTTCTATTTTATTCAACTTTTACCTCGTACTTATATTTTTATATTTTTAGAGTCTACTTATTGCTCCCAGGACCTGAGTCCGTACCATAAACATGTGAATGTGAGCTGGTATGACAATAAAGTTCCTTGAATCCTTGAATCCCTTATGTAAACTGAGACCACATGAAAATACGGTAATTATGAATTTCTGTTCTTAAAGTGATATTCATTTTGGTTTATGGTGGTGATTAACCTACCAACATTATTTACTATTATTTTATTTACCAAAACTTCACAATTAAAAACCAATATTAAAAATCCAAATCTCTATTATATGTATTAGAAGGAATAAGTCCAAAGTCACACTATATAACCTCCAACAAGAATATGCTGACAGCTACCTGCCCGGCTGGCTGACAGATTGGTGAAGTTTTAAGTGAGCATCAGGTCAGCTATGAGCAAACAGAATGAGAGGAGGATGCAGTACACCTCCAGCTGTTTGGTTTCAAAACAGCCAACAGCAGATGGGCCCTACAGTCGAGGGAGTAAGTTCCAGTCCATCTGGAAGAAAGCTGTCTTTGAAAATGTTACCCCAAAACATTAAATGAATGATATGGCCTGGTTTTCATGCATCTATGGATCAGTATTTGCTCAATCTATCTGTGTTCAATTTACTTTGTCTGTCGGGGTCACGTGGTAAGTTGTCTGCCTTTACCATTGGCTAATTCATATTAAACGAGTTCCGGTCCCTTTCAAGTCCTTAAAAATCAAACACGGAAGTTAGTTCCCCCGAGCGTTACAGTTCCATAGTTATTATTGATATTTTAACAACGTACGTCGTTTTTACTCATATTCTGCACTTGTAAAGAAGATCTCATAATACTTAGGCTGTTTTTCAAGTTGTATAAGTTTGTGAGGTTTACTAGTGTTACTGACTTTTTTCGCGGAGGGATCCATACGTGGCCGCTCACTCTGGCGTGGAGGGTGTTTTGAATTTCGCCCTGCATCTTTTTTGATCGTCTAAATTTTATAAGCACAAACGCTTTTTTAATGACACAGTAGTCTATATGTGCTTTTATATATTTCAACAACAGGCACCCCTGTCATTTATCTTAATTGTCAAAGGTAAGTATTTTACTTGCTGTCGCTCCCTTGTCTTTAACACTGCTGCTACTACTGTTAGCTAACGTTAACGTCCCGTGTGAACATAAGTTCATGGTATTAAACGGTTAGCCTTAGGATCAGTTTACCGGTGGTGATAATAACGTAAAGTCTCTGGCAGAGCGTTTATTATGATGCCTATTTATGGAGTTTTGAGTTAAAATTGAACTAACCTAGTGTTATTGTGTTTTCTTATTAACTACTATCCTGTCAAAATGAGGGGAACATTACTCTTTGCAACCTTGTGGACTTAAGCATGGTCTTTTATTCATGCAAAATGTTTAATTTATATTTTTGTTTGTTGTCATGGCTTACAAACACGAGCTTTAACGGAACAATATGTAAAGCATAAACGATTGATTGACGGGCTCTATTATCATGCATCTTAAAATTCCCCACATTAACTAAGTTACTGTTGACTTGTTGTGGTTCAGCTGCTCTATGATTATAATTGTTTTATGCAGATGGCTATGGTGAAGAAGAACACTGGTAGTGCTGAGGAAGATCAGGAGGAAGTGTTCTCCCCCTCAGAAGAGAACTCCCCTCCTGTTTTAAAAGATGTCTCAGCTCCCCTGAATTTCTCCGAGCTCACACCCTGTCAGTTCGGCATCTCTGCTCAGAGTTTTACCCCAGCATCATTGTCAGCCCGCAAAGGTGAGAGGACTGTTCCTTATTTGATGCATCTAGTGCATTTGCATAGCCTTTCATAGAGTGCATACTTTGTATCGATTCAGCTGCAGTTAGCCACCGCTGGTAGAGTCTATGAGAAACATTATGTCTATAAAGGGTTTCTTATAATTGTTAATAGAACTGCCACAATTATCCAATTAATAGATTAGTCTCCAGTCATTTTTCAAGCGAAAATGTCAAACATTTTGTTTTCAAATATTAGGATTTGCTCCTTTTGTAAATTATGATGTAAATGTAAAATCTTGGGGTTATAGGCTGCTGGGTTTTCAAAAGAACAATGTAAAGACATCACTCTGGGCTCTGCAATATTGTGATGTGCATATATATGTATATATTTTACTTTTTTTTTCTTTGATGTTCATAGAGTAAATGATTAATCAAATAATCATGTAATTAAATAATTTTGCAGATTAATCAGTAATGAAAATAGTAGTTAGTGTCAGCCATAATCTGTAAGATTATGATTTAAGCCGCCCAAAAAGAAATATGTAAGCATATTACACCGTATTACAGTCACAAATGTGACCAAGGCAATAATAGAGGAACGCTTCAGCACCACTGACGCATAAAATCAGACATTAAAAAAAACATCAAGGGAAAGTTTCCCCTATATGACAGCAGTCAGATGTTACTAAAGGTATTTTTGTCCCTCTTGAACTAGACAAGTCACGTCTAGCTCAAATAAAGGCAAGGCGGAGGTCCACCATTGGTGCCAGGGGCTCCCCAGAGACAAACTCTCTCATCCGCTTCATGGCACTACAGAGGATGAAGACTGCACCATCATTCCAAACTCCAGAGGTGAGATGCTTCTCAGGAAACCCTTGTTACACCATATTGGAGTGTGAGACAGTGTTGAGATTACAGTCTGGATTTTATTGACTCTCTGTGATAAATATAGGACACTTAAATAAATCCTGAAGGAGACTACATACTCTCTCCGGTTTTCCTTATCATATTGATCTTTCCATGTTGATCAATATTGAAATCTCACAGTATATCATTTGATGAGCTGCCAATTTGATGAGTTACTGAATGACTGAAGCCTGTTGAAACTGCAACATTAAACATTAGAATATATTGTGTGATTAAAAACATATACACATTAACATGGAAAGTTAGCTTGCCTTGGTCTGCATTTTCTTTGACTTCATTGACTCCGCAAAACAAGCAAACAGCAGGGATATGTTGCTTTTTCACCATAGAACAAAAAAAAAAAACATATGTTGAGGGTTCTACCTGTGAGTCTAAATTATGATTGATTTCTGATGCTGTTAATGCTTTGTCTGCATCAGAATTATTGAAGGACAAGGAGGCTGGCACCGAAAAGCTTAAAGGCATAGTGTGTAATTTCTGCATTCAATCAAAGTGAACAATTGTGGCATGCACTACTCTGAGACAGGCATAGCATGAAGTAACATGAGACTGTGAGAGTTGTTGTCTGCATTGGTAAACACCCACCACTGAAAAGCTTTCTGATGTGACTCAAGCTGAAATGTTAAAGGACGAGATATTGTTGTATTCATTTTATGTTTGGTCAGGGAGTTATAGTGACAGCAGACCAAACGAAACACATTCTTACCTTGTATAAAATTCAAGGGAGTATGTAAGTAAGTATTTAAGTATGTTATTTTTAGAGAGAGAAGAATTTTATTGCAGTTTTTAAGTCAGTGGCATGGGTCAGCTCAGAAACAGTAGCTTGAAAGTCCATAGAATCTCCTATGGACTTTGGGTAGTCCATGGGTACCAAGTTACCAAGTCTGTCTGAAGGTGGTGGTACTGAAGGTATGCATTCTCTTGCATCAAATGTCGCTTGATAGAAAATATTCTTTTACTCTCTTGTGAATGGTAAAAACAGAATATTCTCAAGCATGAGACTTAGTGTGACTTGCCTGTTAAACGATACGCAGCTCAGCAAACCATAATATTCCTGAGCTGTGTGAGTGGAAGGAGTATGTTATAAATCTGCTGCCTCTCAGTAGTACCACTTCAATAATTTCTGAAGTCTATGACCTGTCAAGCTGCATCATTGAGCAGATATGTTTGTTTTTGCTGTCCCAACTCTCAGCTTGTCAGAAACAGCCCCTTCCCTCCCCGGGTCACCTCCACACTGAGGCAAAAGATGGCCTCCTTCCAGAACCTGATGGATGTGGAAGAGAGTGAGGCCTGTGATCCAGTGCCAAGGCAGGACAGCACCACTGGAGGATGCATCAAGACAAGAGATTATCTGTCTGGTGAGGCTGCCTCATTGCCATAGGATTAATAGTTTCACTTCTCAATGAGGATCTATGCCACTAGAATTTCTTTATGGTGACTGGGGGACTGTTCAAAAGTAATGGATTAATGCAAAGCACCACATAAGCCTGATTCTGACAACATCTTACACCAGTCATGTTTTCAGCTTGGTCAGCTTATTAAATTGGTGGGTTTCTGAGCTGTTTGTTGTTGAAGTGACTTTACCTCCGTTCCTTTGATCATGTTTCTTAAAGTTGTTTTTCAAGTAAGTTTTTTGATGTTTGTTTGATATGTGATATTTTCCTTTTTATTTAATTGATGTGTCCCCAAGTCCGATTTGTTTTTGTATGTTTATCAGATTGGAACAGCCGTGATGGAGAGAAGGAGAACCACCCATCACTGATGACACCCACACCCAACAAGAGAAGGCGACTGGGCCCCCTAGAATCCTGTGGACTGCAGATTAGAGAGACCAGTGCTTCTATCCTCCACTTAAATTTGAAGGAGCATGAGGTACACTCACTCTGACTGTGTTTCCTATTTGACTGCTGTAAATAATTTAACTAAAAGCTCTTACCTCTCTGTACTTTGCTTCCATTGAATCTGCTGAGTATTTTTAACTCCTCTGTGAATGGTAGATCTTGGTGCTACACAGGAGTGCAAGCATCAGAAAAGAGAGAAACAAACACACTGAAGCAAACCAAGTGTGATTTAAGTGCTTGGTATTGAGGTTTATTTATTTATGCATTACATCTTTTTGTCTTTTACTTGTTCAACTGTACTTGCATTTTGTCATCAAGTGCAGTGTCAAGTTTTATGTCTTCTATTCTAGGCACTGAAACAGCAGTTTGGTAAATTTTGTATTTTCTGTATACACCGTAATAATGTTCTTTATGTTGAGATGCTGTGCAACACAATGAAACAGTGTGAATTCCTTAATCATACCCACAGGAGTATGAAGAGCCGGTGACGCAGGTTTTGACACTAGAACCACTATCATCCAGTGAGTCTGTGGAAGAGGCCCAAGCTGTGCTTACATCCCCACCCTTTCAGCTCCAGGCCTGTTCCCCTCGTAAAAGCCAACAGGTTAGGTCTTAATTCAAACTGTAACAGAATGACATTACCACATATAAAAATGCACCGGAAACCAGTAAATATGTGTTGTGTGATTAACTGCACAACCAGGTTCATGCAGCAACTGTTACTTGTAATGTTTACTAACCAAGCACACAATTTTCTGAGCAAAACTCTGAATGACCTTTGCCCACTGAGTCAGTATAGCACACTTTTGACACAACATGGTGTTGAGCTATAATGATGTGCGTTTCAGCTGCAGCCTTACAGCATGTAATAACGAGGCAGATCTGGAATACTTCCGCCCTCCTAAAGAGCAGAGTGATGATCTTCTCTCCCAACCAAATACTCTTTTACCCAAAAGTGCTCAACATTCAGGTCACACGGGCAGCTAAAGAGAAAGTACCTATTTTAGAAATTTTATTGTGTTGCAGAATTGCTTTCTGTTTGTGTTGGTAGCTGACTGGGTGGGTGGGGTTCAATGCATGTGAAAAAGACACCCGTCTCAATATTCACTAGCAAATTGAAATTTTTAATTAATTAATCATAATAATCAATAATGATTAATCAACAGATGAATCGTTAATGAAAGCCCTAATGTGCGCGTGTCAGCCTCGACAAACCGACCACAGTGTTGTGTTAAGAACTGTTCAGAGGTAACTTGAATGTCTTGGTTTTGATATTTTTGTAAAAATTTATGTTAATATCAGATTAATCTCCATGTAAAGATTCCACATATGAATGCAGAAACTGTAGATATGTAACAAGATCTTGGTTGTGGTTTCTGTTTGTAGTAATATTTTCAGTTTCATTGTGTAGGTGACAATGTGCAGTGACAGTAAAAACTTACTTTTCTTATCTTATTGACCAATCACACTGAACGGTGCAAATTAGCTTTTTCTTAGCTTATTAAGGTTAGATGTCTTTTACAGAGATGAGCTGAAATGGCTGCAAAAAACAGTAATTGGACTATAAATAATAACTGACACATGAAAGGTGAAGTCTTGCCCTGGATTTCCATCATCAGGCTGCACCAGAAGCCCTGAAACTTTAGACATGGTCGCCAGAGGCTCAAATTATTGTCAGATGATTTCTGATGGGGGTTATATCAGGTAAATTGCATTGTAAATTCACTCTTATTCATCAGCCTGTTTTGTTAAGCTCCTTGAGCTATAGTCAGTCCAACAGAATGGGAGCTCTTATGTATTCTCTCACAACAGGACGGTGTCTTTGAACTCCAAAGCCCCAGCCAACCACCACCTGATGATTCTGCAGCTGCTCCATCAGCCAGGCCTACGTCCTCCTTCCACATTCCCTTTCTCCCTGCTCAGCTAGAGATGAAGCCCAATGGTAAACACACAGTGCTCTCAGTGGCCGTGCAAGAGTAACTGTCCTTTTATCTTGGTTAAACTCTGCCTTTGAGGCTTGATATTCAGGGCTAAAATTGATACAAGATATCCAGGCTGTATACCAGAGTGTCAGTTGTAGTTATGTTGTCAGCGAGGAAATATTAAGCCAGATGTTTGTGTGTAGTGTTTTGTTTTTGGATTTTTTTGTGTGTGTCCAGTGTGAAAAAGGTATAAAAAAATTAAACCAAAGTAACCTTACTTTCTGCCTCTTCATATATTGAGTAATAAGGGCAACAAGAGGTGTATGTCTTTTACCTCTCTTTTACCTAACCCTTTGACACCGTTCAAAAAAACCCACTAACACCTTGCTTTTGTCTTTGGTGGGAAAGACTGCAATCAGCATTCATCAACATAGCCTCAGACTAAAGTCAGTACTCAAACAGAGACTCCAGATCGTTCTGTTATCCTCCTGTATCTTTTCTTTTTCTCCCTCTCTTCTTTGTAAATTTGTTCATGAAGTTAAGTGCAATTCCTCTCCATTCAGCTGTCAAATAAGAGAGAATGAGAATACATTGCAGTGGATTTCTACACCACCCTGCTGCAGATGAAGATACACTCATACTCTACACCTGACCATAACATCAACAGGAACTTTAATGACATCACATTTTAAATACACAGACAACTTTGCAGCTGTAACAGCTTCCACTCTTCTGGGAAGCCTTTCCACAAGATGAAGTGCTTCTGTGGGAATTTTTGCCAATTCATACAGTAGAGCATTTGTGAGGTCAGACACTGATGTTGGACCAAAAGGTCTGACTCACAATCTCTGTCCAGTTCATCCCAAAGGTGCTGGATGGGGTTGAGGTCAGGTCTCTGTGTGGGCCAGTCAAGTTCTTCCATCATTCAGTCTGTATTGAGTTAAAAATAGGGACTGATGTAAAAGATGGGAGAGAAAAAAAAGGTCAATTCTGTACCATAGTCACTGGCCTCCATGTTGTTTTCTACTGAAAAAAAACACAAAACAACGAGTTGAACTTGACTGCTGTCAGTGCAAAAGGAGTCACTCCCCTATTTTTAGTAGGTTTCCCTGCAGTTAAAATAAAAACAAAACAAACTATATACAAGCTTTTTTTTCGTATTTTTTTTTTCTTAACAGTTTATTTGTACACTCAATCTTTTATCCTCTTTGCAGTAGAGGATAACTCCGCTGGGAAGTCTGTGGGTAAGAGCAAGAAAAAGAGCGTGCGCTTTGGAGGTGCACTCTCTCCTGAGTTCTTTGACAAGAACCTGCCCCCCAGCACGCCGTTACAGAGAGGGGGCACGCCAGCCCGAGCACCCACACCAGGTGGAATCTTACAGCTGCGCTCAGTGCTGAAGACGCCACAGAGGAATGAGTCCCAAACACCACAAACTCAGCCAAACCTCTGCAGCCCCACTGTTTTCGGTGCTTCTCCTACACTTGCAATGCCTCGCAACCGCAGAACGGAGTCTCTGGGAGAGGACAGTGAAGAGAAGGAGGCAAAGGTAGACCCCTAACCCATTTTTCTGTGATGGTAGCATAGTGTTTCTACAGGCTTGTGCATCACTTTTGTTTTGCCATGAGTCAACTTTTTTTTCTCAGTATACTTTGCAATTATTACTACATGAAAGTCACATGTATGAGATGTTTTGTTGTTTAATAATTGTGTATTATTTAACAGAACCTGTATATATATGAATATCTGTGGTTTTCTTTATTTTCTGGTCCCAGATTTCTTTCCCTTTAATGAAAGAGAGTGACTGTGTGATGGCACATGATACAGGTTGGTTTATTTACCCTCACAGTTCTGGCCTATTTTGTTCAAGTCATTTTATGATGACTGCTCTCTACTTTTGTGTTTGTTGTGTTTTCAGAATGTACATGGGACGCCCAACCATTGAATTTAAACACTGCTTTCCATGAGGAGTCTCTTTCTCAGACTCTGACAGGTGAACTGCTGTCATACTTCCCCAGTGTTTCCTTACATTGTCATTTAACTTCTTTTTCTCGCCTGTTTTCTGTAGTCTCCTGTCAAGACTAAAGAGAAATGAAGTTTTATTTTACAGTGTGTGTCTCAAGCAGTTCTTGTTTGTGGTTTTTAAGACACCTGAAGAAACTAACCCAGTTACCTCTATATAATGCACAAAAAATAAAATATCTGGGAAATTCACTTGTTGTGGCAGCTCACAAGGACAGAAGAGGAGTGCAAAAAGCAAAGAGTGTAACTGTTTTTGCACACTCTTTGCTTTTTGCACTCCTCTTCTGTCCTTGTGAGCTGCCACAACAAGTGAATTTCCCCACTGCGGGATCAATAAAGTTCATCTTATCTTATCTTAATAAATATCAGAGAGAAAATTATATGAAACCACTGTTGGCAAGTATCAAGGACAGTATAGGACCTTATTTATTTTGATCCAGTTACACAATCTGTTTTCTGTTCACAATTTCCATTTACCATATTAATTTACATAATCAGTATTAATGTTACTAGCTGATAAAGTCTCTGTAACCCTAACCCTTCCCTCAGAGTGTGAGACTCAACCCAGCACAACCTCCCAGATGGATGAGCTGACATCCTTACCAGAGCCACAGCAGCAATTTGAAACAAGTGTTGAAGCTCCAACTCAATCTAGAAACCTAAGGAAAAAGGTCTGCGACCACCACCACTTTATTTATTTAATCTCTTTCTTTTCTTAATTAATTGTGAGTGCCTCTATAAATAATTGCACTATTTCTAATTACTAATTCTATTACTAATTCTACTTGTTATTCCAATGAGAAATTGAGGACTCATTTTCTTCGTTTACTATTTCTTCGCAATAGTAAATGCACAAAAGTAAAAACAATAATGAATGGTCTCTAATTGTTCATTGATTGCAGTGAGTAGGGTCAGCAACATGATATATAAATGTACCATCAAACTAAACTGAATATACCTGCTTTATTGGATTAGTGCTTTTCAGGCTCAAACTGCTACTTACTCTCCCTGATGCTTTGCTGCCTAGGGTATTTTATGCATCACTGTGACTGGAGAATATGTGTATGCTGCGACAATCACATTATTGACGGTCAGACTTTCACAAACTGACTGCAGCATTTTATATTCTTGAGCAAAACTTAGGGACACCATAATGATTTGCATTCTTTATTAGCCACTGGATACAGCCATAATTAACTAATTGTTATGGTGGTAGACTAGTTTGGTTTTATGATAGATATACTGTACAGTGTTTGTTTTTCCAGCCCGTCTTCCCTCTGCCTCTCACTGTTTTCGCTCTCTCTTCCTCTCATTTGCAATATACGCCAACACTGCTTTAGGTCATGTGCCCATAGCATAAGCCTGTTGTGCGTCAGTAACAATCATCTAAAATTAATTATCCAGTCCATGCAGTCAGCAAATCGTCTGTGCTTTCTAGTAATCAGCTTTCTTGAGGAATTGTTTTCTGTTGATTATTGCCAGAGGAATTATTACTATCGTTGATACATTCACATACAGTGAAATTTTTATATTTTTATACAACTAATGTAATCTAAATCTCTTCTGTAGCAACCAGCACCACAGTGTGGATCTACCAGTGAGGCTCCAGCTCGCTCCAACAGTCGAAAGAGAAAGGTGTGCTATTACCACAAACTGCTTTCACCTCAGTCTCTCGTAGAAATCTCCATTGACCAGACAAGATTGTCTCTGTAATAATTTAGGGGTCATAACGTGCTCCCATCTAATCTGCTGTTTAATTCCACTACATCTGAACTTAATCTCGTCCAGGGATGTGTGTGAAAGAGTGTGGCAGGGAGACAGCTTATATAATGTATACTCATACTAACTTTGTGTTTCCCCAGCAGCCAGAGGAGAGCGAACCTGTGAAGAGGTCGACACGCTCTGCTGTCAAGTCAGCCTCTGGGAAGATAAAGGTGAGTTGGCTGAATCTGCTCGTTTGATTTCTCTTTACAGCACTTCAGTGAGGGATCTGCAGACTTGTCTTTCTGGGAGGCAGTCATGGAGCTGAAAGTCTTAACTCAACTTACTTTAGCTCAGTTGGGGAAAAGGACTGTGTTTACATATGTTTATATGCCCCAGACATACTACCACAGTTTAAGCATCCTCAGATCAGGATTGTAAATAATGGGAATTCCATTATGAATATTTTCTTACTCACTTATTTAGTCAACAAATCCCAACTAAGCAACAGTGTACTGGACTGCACTGTTCTGATTGGGTTCCCAAGCGTTTTTTGCATGCTTAAAATAGATATGTTTTAAAACACAAATATGAATATATAAATATATATATTGTTTCTGAAAAGTGCTAAATAAATTCCTTAAAACAGAGTATTGTGGCTCAGCAAACATTAACTAGTGAAATCGGAAATGAACAATTTTCAGCAGCTGATTTGGTCTCCTAGTAAATATTTACAGCAGCGGGACAGGGTATGGGGGATCAACTCAAAATAAATATTTCATCAACATAATGAAGTAATATTTCACCCAGTGCAACAGTACAGCTTATTGATGTGTTTAATTAGGTTTTGGTCAACGATTGAGCTCTGTGGCATAGAATAATAAGATATGTCAGGCTGTGGACACACAGGCAATGCTTGTTAGTACAATACATTTATTTTTAGTGTCAGTGTTTCGTGGCATCTGTTGATAATGAGAAAAATATCACCAGCCTTCTCCCTAAAAACCCATTCTGAGAGTTCATCATTTCAGTTTACTCAATACGTCAGTCGCTGTGGTATTAAACGTACAAGAAGCAATCATTCAGAATAGTAAGAGCATACTGGCCAACCAGTGACAAATTTCACTTCACTACACTGACATGTCTGTCCAGATCTCTGTAATAGTGCAGATTGCCTCTTCACAGAAGACCTCCACCACAACAAATCGGTGGAACAAGGACGTGGACCGCTCCCTGTACAGCTCGCGGGCATATGCCTCCAAGAACCCCACCCTGAGTCCCATCACAGAGAGGTTGTCCTTCATCAGCCAGTCTCCTGCAGCACAGCAGGCTCCCTCTACTAGCTGTACAAGTAAGGCAGTAACTACAGTATCTTAGAGTCAAAAGTGAAATATGGATTTAACGTGTGATATCAGACGGGGAAAAAAACTTGGCATGATCCCTTAATTAGTTTCCCCCCCACACACATCCCATCAAAATCTATGATTGTCAGTCACTAAAATTACTTTTTCGAACTTTCGAACTCATAGATGGCAGCAGTGATTGGTAGAAATCTGTCTGAGATTGTTTTGTCTTCATTTTTTCCAGCAGACCCAAATCATGAGACCAGCTTGAAGCCTGACATAACTAACAACAGTCAAACAGTAGGTGACCTGGAAAATCCTTCAGAAGATTCCAACACATCTCCCAAACCCAGTAAAGAAAGCACCACAAGGACGATTAGTGGGAGAGGACTGAAGAAAAGGAAAGTCAGTGTTGCTGATGGCATCCTTCTTGGTAAGGAGACTCTGGACCAGATGGGAGGAAAGATGGAGGAGCACTGTGAAGACCAATCCCCTACAAACTATGAGCAATCAGGGGAAATCCCACTGACCCACTCTGTGACTGAACAGGGAGCCGTAGCCACTAAAGTTGATGCCCAGACCTCTGCAGATGCACACTGCACAGACTCCGATGAAACATTAGAATGTCATGACAGTCGAGAAGCATGCACCTCACACTGCCAAACTTCAGGTGAGGAGTGCAACAACACTTTGAGCCTGCCCTCAGAGCCAGCACAGAGAAAAGCTAAACGGGCCAGGAGGAGGGCTGTGAACACCTCAGTCGTACAGGAACGGGGTAACCAAGCAGAACAGCACCAAACGAGCCCTGAAGTGGAGGAGAAGGAACAAGGAGAGCAAGCAGCTTGCCAGCCGGAAAACATCAGGTCAAGCTCTGATAGCCAGGAAGAGGGGATGGTGTCCAGTTTGGACCTCGCCCCATGGCAGGCTAACTTTAATTTTGAGGATGTGTTCAAACCTGTTACCACTAGAGGGCAGTGCTCAGTACGCCGCAGCCTGAGGAACCAGAGTAATGCGAACCACAGCAACATTGGTGGTCTCGCCTGGCTGCCGCGTACCTCCCCTGATTCCAGTAAAGAAGCTCGCAGAAAGACCAGGGGCAGACGACACAGTGCCGCTCCACCTGTCCAACCTGTGCTCCCTGAGGAAACGTCGGACAACACTTCATGAGATGTTTGAATGAATGAACTGAGATTAAATGTGGCTTACTAATATGTTAATTACACCCTCATACTACGTGCCCTGTTTTCTTAAACACAAAGCAATGATCATCCAAGGCACTGGCTGATTGTTTTATATTAGCTAAAATATTGATGCTTTTGTTCCCTGTGAATTATTAGAGCTGACCGATAATTTGTAGCCAGTCTTCCTCCACTAACCAAGCCAGTCAATACACTGAGAGTCCAATCATCTCTGCTGACTACCTCTTAATCAATATCCAACCACTTAGCTGGTAATCACAGTGCATCTTCGTTCTCACTCTCCAAAGTCACTGGATCGAGGATCTCCTGGTCAATATCTACTCTTTGTGGATGGATGAAGATGGCTGCACTACTTTCACAATCTGTCAAGCAAAGCTGGTCAGGTGCCTGAGTAGTGTAATAGTAATTTAACTTACACACAGAAATTTAATTAATAGGCTCTGAGAATTCTGTTTATTTGGTGTTGCTGAAATTTTTCTTTTTCTTCAGCGATCTAACCTGTTGACATACAGGGAAATGTCCAGAATAAGCTCTGCATCTCATTGCATTGTCTGAGCTTTTAATTGATTGTTTTTACGTACTGTCGGTAGTTAATAGTAATAGCCAATTTAATTGCAATTATCTTGTACATTGCATCATATTTGTAATCACTTCCCTTCACAATTCACTTCAAGTACGGCAGCTTTCCTTTAGCACAAACCAGGACTTTTTGCCATAATTGGATGCATCGCTTCAGAAATTACCATTCTGTTCTACATTTTTGAATTTCAGCACAGCCAAATATCTGGAAGTAAATTGACCTTTAACCTCAGAATCCACCAGTCACTGATTCAAATCAGCCCCTCTTTACTGACTCCATCCATCTGTCAGAGAGGAATGGAGCGAGCAGTAACAAATTGAGTTTCAAATTCAGTTCACATAGGAAAATTGGCTCCCAGAATGATGCATGACTGTGATCTATCCATCACTGGGTAATTGACTCCCTCCTTTTACATCAAGTCAGTGTCACTTCTGAAGGACACCAGAGGTTCCTTGCTCTGAACGTGTGCCAAGGTTTCTTCTGTATTCCCACTGGAAGACAAATGGACAGAAATGTATAGGCTCTAGTATAGCTGTGGGTTGGTGCAGTGGGGCTTCTGTGCCATCTGGTGGTGAACCAGTGGAACTGCAGTCGCCATCCATTCATCTGTCATTTTGATCAAGTATGAAATAAGTCACAGGAACTGATGTTACTGCCAGGAGAGGAAATAGTGCAGTAGATGCACATTCATTTATGTCAAAAGGCTTTTTGTTGGGCGCTGCTGCTGAGCATGAATCATCTACAGCTTGTGCGTGTTTGCATCTTTTTTTTTTCCTGTGTATCCTGTGCCTCTTTTTTTCCCTGTCTGATTTTAAAACTTCTAATTGCAAGTGTCTTTTGAGTAGGCTGTTTTATTGTGAGAGTGTACAGCCAAACTGCTGCACCTCCATACAAGTGGGTGTGGGGTGTGTTTTGTGTCTGAGAAAGTGTATGAGGGGTGTGAAGCCGAAGCCCCCGTCCCTGGCAGACGGACATACTGAAGACGGCTTAACACAAGAACAATGGGGTCCTTTGACCAAAACGACGCCCCCAAGACATGTGGCCTCCTATCACCGTGGCAACCCCCCATGGGACAGGGAGCAGGCTGACAGCTGGAGAGGAGGACTTACAATAAATGGAGTCCATTTCTTTCCACTGAAGCTCCCTTGCTCTATATGTTTTGCCTCCTCGCCCTGTCCTCCACTGCTCAAAGTCCTTATGAATGTGAGTTCTCATTTTGCATCTTCTTGTGATTGGCCTTATGGACTTGACTTCCCACCAGCAGTCCATCTAGCTTTTCCAGACACATAAAAAAATTAGAGATGACAATAAATCAAGTTGTTATAGGCTTTTGTTGCTGTCAGTAATAAGAGAGCATTGATCTCATTGGCTAATATGAGGCTGAGCCACAAGATTTCACACTCACTGTACTCTTGATTTTACGCCTCATCTTTAAACGGATGAGCACTTTCTGTACAGACAAAAAGGCATAATCAGATTTTTGTACTTCCAGATTTAGAGACTTTCGTCTTTCAATTAGTTAATTAGTAGCTGAATGGTATTAAGTTGTCCCGCTGCCTCAGTCCATTCTGTGCTCAGTGCTCTGAGCCCTCTATTATTGATGCTCAGAGGCGCGCTCTCTAAGCCCTGCACAGCTCTCCTATGGAGCTGAAGACAGCAGGAGGAGGGCAACAAACAAAGGCAGGGCAACAACAAGAGACCCTCTAGCTACTCTCAGTTTGGTTTTCTGTCCCAGTGTGTCTGCATGGTGCAGCTGCAGCTGGCCCAGACCTGCTTCAAACAGCCGCAGCTGCACCATGCTGCACACACCCTAGACAAGGTGTTCATTAGTTCATTTTGTGTTTCATTAAAAAAATGCTGTGTAGTTCATTTGGGAATCTTCAATCTATCATGTATACAAAACTGGGACTGTTTTAACCATCAACTGTTTTGTACTGGGCAAGAGCTGCTTTTGTTAACTCTGGGTCTGACCACAGGCAGTCAGGCGATTTATGTATTAGTTTTTGCTAAATAAATCACGTATCTTAACATACGTACACTATATAGACAAAAGTATTGGAATGGGGCTGTTTTTTTTTTCAGGAGGGTTGGGCCCCTTACTTCCAGCGAGGGGAAATCTTAATGCTTCAGCATACCAAGACATTTTGGATGATGTTATGCTTCCAACTTTGTGTCAACAGTGTCCCAGTGCACAAAGCAAAGTCCATAAAGAGATGGCTGAGAAGTATTCAAACTTATAGCAACAGTTTTAGGATATTTGCTATATTTAACCTATTGTGCTTGTTTTTCAAGAAGTTTTTTTTGTTTGTTTGTTTTGGGTCCATTTCTAAGCCATATAAAAATCTGACGGTGGCTTCATGGACATTTTCATCAGCCCCCTATCCAGCACCTTCCACATAAAAGCATCTCCAAAGAGAACTGTGTGATGATAAATTGCATCATATGATTGAGGTTGAGGGTGAAGCCTACAACTTTAAAAATGAAAAAAATCTCACAGAAGTGAGCTTGCCAGACCTCTGCAACTCCTCATCTCAGCTGAGGATACATTAGCAGCTACTAGCAACACAATCAAACCCAGAGGAGTAGATTTTGGGGGGTGTGCATGGGTCATGTCCATTTGACCTCTTGCCATGAAAGTAGCAGAGCACTTTTGACAAACCAATTGCATGAGACACCTGGTGCCTGAATTTTTTCTTTACATAAATCAAGACACTTTAATTAATGCAGAAAAGGCGCAGTGTGGTGGATAAAAAAAAAGCACCGAAATGCTGCAAATGAAGTGATGATGCTCATACCCTCTGTTTAATATGTGTCACACGTAGTGTTGAAACAAAACTTAAACCCTTGCCAAAACCGCCGACCACACAGTCGATTGTATTGGAGGTAATGTAAGCGGCAGGTTTTGACAGGAAAGAGGAATGCATATAAAGCTGGTTCTGCTTCACTGACTTTGATTAATCCTCCTTTTTTTGGCCCTTTTAAGCCACAGTCATGTAGGTGAATGGATTTGCTCTGATTAAAGCAAACTGATCAGATTAAAGGAGAAACCAACAAGTGTCTTAGAGGATGATGTTGTTTCACCTTGAGCCTCCACAATAATTTCAGTGCCCTGCATCAAACTAGATTCTCTGTAGAGCTCCACTGGAGGGGTGAATGCCATTCTTCCAAAAGATATCCCTTCATTTGGATTGGGTGACATTTTGGGGCAGCTGTGACCTAGAGGTTGGATAAGCGGCTTGTGTTCACAGGGTCGCTGGTTCGGTTCCCCCGCCTGACGGGCAGGAAAAATTTGGGTGTGGTGGAGTGATTAATGCGACAACTGCTCCCCCCCTCCATTAGCTGGCTGATGTGCCCTTGAGCAAGGCACTTAACCCCCCTATATGCTCAACGGGCGGTTGATGCTGCCCACTGCTCCTGTGTGTGTTTCACTGCATGTAATTTGCCGGGTGTTGCATGTGTGTGTTCAACTAAGGATGGGTCAAATGCAGAAGACGAATTCAGTGTGTGTATGTAAAAATATATATACTGCCAATGAAGTGATTCATCTTCTTCTTGAGAAATGTGTTTATTGTGCTATACACAAGGAGATTGCTATTGTTGTGTAAGAAACTCTACATTTGTTTATCCTGTCCAAAGCAGCTTTTATAAAGTGCTGTCACTTTTAGTAGGATTCTGTTTCTGTGAACACGTGAAGAGTGAGACCAAAGGAGGAAACCGAAACAGCTAGTAAGATCCTGTTTGTGTCAGGAAGCAACCGGATTTATGGTAAACAGGATTTTTTTTTTGACTGAGGTTAATAACACTGTTAGTTCTGGCTCACAGCACGGCAGATGAAAGACGCCATCGTCACCGCAGTCTTTATTGTTTATGTGCATATAAAAGCAACATGATTAATCGTCCAATAATATATCTTTGAAATGGGTTCGTTTAGCAGTTTGGCAGGAACACTTAACAGACACATTCATCAATAGGTGCATCATAGAAAACAAGAATACAAACAAATGCATGAATCTGAAGACGCATGGACAGAGGTTGTGTCTCCAGAAACAGAAGGACTGAGGACTAACAGTTCCATCAGTATTAAGAGTGTTCCAGAGGACACAGAGAGTTGCCCAGTAGCATACCTGTTCAAAGCTCCAAAATGTCTGGACGTGTCTGAACTCGGTTTACTCTTGACTGATACAATGTGAAGAAGTGTCTTCTGATGAGGAAAAGTAGTCTGTGCTTGAAAGTTAACTTCTCTGACATATTTACTCATACTGAGAGAATGCACAGAGATTTAATAAATGTCTAATTTCAGTCTTGTTGCAAACCTGAAATATATGTAAAAGGTTTGGTGGCGCCTTCAAGAGAATGATTTTACTTGTAAATGTAAGCAGGAATGCAAATGTTTTACTTAAGAAATGAATTTTACTGGATAGATATCTAAGACAGGAACAATAATGATAGCATGTTAATTTCTTATGTTGCTAATTTTGAGCCATTAAACATCCTAGTTGTAGACTCCTTAATGAGGAGACACATGATCCTCCTTCTTTTCTCCTCAAAACAAGCAATTATACCGGTACTTGTATATTGCTTGTATATACTGTGTATTAACTCTTTCCTCACATCACAGATGTTCTTCTGAGTTTGAATCTGGTCTTGTTTCCCCATGTTAACACGAGTTTTCTCTACATTCCAGAAACACGCATTCCCTCTGGGCGTGGATGTGAGCTATGTCTTATTGTCTGTGTGGATTGTAATTGTGTTGTGGACTGGTGACCTGACCTGAGTGTTTCGCTCCCTTCTTCCCATTGCGTTTATCAGAGGCAGGAATAGGAGAAAAGCACAAATGTACAAGGCAGGCCTAAATGCTATATGCTCAGTGATATCAGAATCTTGTACATTTGAGATATACACCTTCTGGGAGGAGAAGTCAACAGAGCCAACATCATCGACATTTTATCTACAGAGAAAAGGAGGCAGCCTGCCATGGCAACTGGAAGTCAAGAACTACGGCTGCTTCTTAAAGAAATCCCAGAAGTGTATTCAACTCTGTGTTCAACTGTGTGAGCATTGAGCTGAAGGGCACTGAAGTCAGCCACTACTTGCTTTGCAAAAGTGCCTCAGAGATTTAGCTTAAGAAGTAGTATAAACTGAGCTGTGGTAAAGAATAAAACAAGTTACCCTTCATGAGGCGCAAAAAAAGGATATACATCAATTTTTGATTTCACAGGAATATAAGAAGCACCTGATATGAAACTAATTCTCTTTAAAAGATGTCCTAAATATACAGTGTCATTGCCTATGTGAACCACACATGTAATAGCATAATAATGAATATTTTCTAGCTGCTCTAGTGACAATGTCAGTGTCAATGTCAGTCTGTCCATTTCTTGTTCACTTTGTGTTTACCGCTAATGCCAACATGCTAAAACAGCAAATTAAGAAGGAAAACATCAAACTTAGACACTGAACCTGCTAAAAATCTAACTCTTAGCTACTCTTATTTCAGCAACATTTTATCCAAAAGTAGTCCCCACGAAAACTGTTGTGAAGTCTGAGGGTGAGAAGCTGTGGTGTCTAAATTACATTAACACTAAATACTGCAGTGATTTTGCCTTATATAAAGCACTTCAGAGGCAATCAGTCAAAGCTCCGTGTGCCCTAGCTGTTACCTGATGTCAACCATGACCTGCATTTAGACTTTCTGGTTCTGCAGGTTGCCCAAGTTATGTCAAGTAAATGAGTTTGCTATCATAATATATAAAAGGGGCATGTTTAATGTAACACATCATCTCTACATCACAGATGAACGACTAAAAAAAAAATGTAGAATGAATTTTAATTAGTGCACCTTGTCATAGATTATTTCCAAGTGTGGACAAAAAAACCAAACAAACAAAAAAAAAAAACCCTCCTTTGTTTTTGTGATGAAAGTGGAGGTGGACTCTGACTAAAATATCATCAAACCATTCATTGAAACATTGTGGCCTGTATGGAATCATCTTCATTTGTAATGTTTCTTTGCTTATTTGTTCAGGTTTTTCTAGAATCTGTAATCTACTCCGTACAATCAAGGTATTTTGCATTTCTAACATCCATGCAGACACCTTGGCAGTATCCAGGATTTTGCAATAATAAACCAGTCATGGTACAGGCATGACTGACTGTGTAACTATTTGCACTTAACTCTGTGTGTTTTCTGTGTATTAATCTACTCAGTAAAGCCCTCACAGAGCCGGAGGTGACCTGATCAAGATCTGCAGTGGCTGGCTGGCTCCTCTCTGAGAAATGGGCTAGGCTGACACGTGTCAGCCATGATAAATGAGCAGGTGTTTGGGTCTGTGTTAAGTAAATGGAGTCATTATTGATGACCTCAGAGCTCCCTGTGTGTTGCCAGTATCTGTGATGACTTCCAGGCCCCCACTGCAGAAAAGGGGATGTTGTGATTCTGTGGGTCAGGGAAGGACTCACAGCCTCGGGGCCAGGCTGCAGTGTCTGCCATGGTGAGGTTAACTTGAGTTACTAGGACTGATGACCTTAGACAGGGAAGTTCACTGGCACCGAAGCTCTGTGGCAGCCTCTGTGTGGCCTGGATGTTAGTCACTCCTGTTGTGACTGTAGAGCTCAAGTTCCATTTGACTTCTTACTTTCCTGTGTAAAGAAATAGTAAAGTAATAGTGGGGGGAAAAGGCACATGCATATACAATATATACAGTGATACACAAGGTACAAGAGAGATACAAGATAGGTTTATTTGTCACACACACACACACACAATCATACACGGTACAATGTGCAGTGAAATTCTTTTTGTCCCTGCTACCAAAATTTAGGTAAGTGAAAATTAAATATTTTATATATATATATATATATATATATATATATATATATATATATATATATATATATATATATATATATATATATATAATTAAAATAGAAAGCTTATAAAAATAATAAAATTAAAAATGTGAAAATGTGCAGCATCTACATGTACAGTATTTACATGTAGTGCAGGTGGGAGTAGGATTGTCCAGACGGATGGCCTGGGGGAAGAAGCTTTTCCTCATTCTCTCCGTGTTGGTTCTCAGGCAGCGGAACCGACGGCCTGATGGCAACAAGGAGAGGAGTGAGTGTCCGGGGTGATGCTACATGAAGTAGCATGTAGTGAGGCTTTGCTAATTTACATCAACAACAATAATGAGAATAAGAATGAAAATCTACAGCCATGGTAGTGGCTCTATGAATCTATTTTTAGATTCAAAGATTCAAACCTGGAAACCTCTTGCTGTGAGGTGACAGTGCTAACCACTGCACTACCGTGCCACCCAACTGTGTGTACCAAATATGGCAATCCATCCAAGAAGTCAATACATTTCGCTTAAAACTACAACAGTCTACTTCATGGTGGCCCCAGAGGAAAAGTCAAGGGATCACCAAAGTCATGAGGATACATCCTCTAGGAACACTGAAAGTCTCTCTCCATCCAATAATTGTTGAGATATGTCTGTCTGGACCAAAGTGATGGACTGTCTGACTGACTGACTGACATTCCCATCTTTAGAACAACACCACTTGCATAACTAAATGTTCAAAGGATTAAAAAAGTTTATCAAAGTACTAAAATGCTAGCATGTTTATTGGCTCAGTGTGTAAATAGGATGCAGTTTCACAATATAAAAATCTAAACTATATCACAGGTGTAAGGTATATGTAAGGTAATATGAGTAAAAATGCCCTACATATCCTTCATAAAGATTTATGTCAGAAAATAAAGTGGTTGAACTGTATCCCACATATAAAAACCAATAAGACACAAGTTTACTTTCCATTCCATTCCTGTAGATGTCTGTTTCCGGGCAGGAAATGTGGATGTGGAAACCTAGATGGATGAGACATGATATCATCATTGCTCTCAGCAGCAGTTTCTGTTGTCTTTAACCATATGAAAAACATAGCAAGCCCTCTGTCATTGTCACCTTGGTTAGATAGTGTGATGCCATAGGACTGAAGGTATTTATCACCTTTGCTGTGATATGTTGGCATGTCACTTTGTTACATGTGTCTCAGGATAATCTGCGATTTTAATTCACATCAATATGATTACATAACATGCTCCATCTGTTGCCTCTCGCTAGTACAGGGGGGAGACAAATAAGCATATCTTTACACAGACAAGAATTAAATTATTCAATTAGGAACCATATTGAATGAATAACTGATTCACCACAGTTTACATAATAACAACACAGATCATTACTGCCTCTGTAATGCAATTTAGGATGACCGTGGAGGGCTCATCATTCATGGGAATGTTCACGTTTTCATCCCCATTACCCTGCAGTTATCTGAAAGTGGTATCATTAATATAAATGACTGCAAACTGAATGGCTTTTAATATATATTGCATGGCTCATATTGATGAAATCCAGTCACATCGTTTGCATTCAGTACTCCATTAACCAACATATCCTTTTTTACATCAATCTCACTCCTGACTCTTAGTGGAATTGATTAAGAGGGTCTTCATGTTCTCTTTCTGGTGTGAGAAGAGCTGGTTGTGTAAGCGAACACTTGGAAAAAGGCGGGGGCAGTCTGCAGTTGGGGTGGGGGAGGTTAAGTCCCCCCCCCCAAATCACCACCACCATCAGATCCACAGGAATGTGTGTGTGTGTGTGTGTATGTGTGTGTAAAAGAGTCCTGTGGCAGCATTGTTGTCTGTGGCGCATCCTGCTCTGCAAACACTGCAAGGCTGCTATACTCCAGAACTCTGAGGCTTGGACTTGGGAAGCCTGTAATGTGGGAGGTCTGGATACAGAACAGTTGAACAAGGCATCATGTGATGTACTTGTTGTTTGTTGTGTGAAAGTGAATAAAAACTCTGTGGAGCAGCTGTTAACTCATACATGAGCTGTTTGAATTTTAAGAAAAAGTGCTTTAATGCTGTTTAAGCAGGGTGAACACAACAAGCTTCCACAACTAGTCTGTTTTTTTTATTTATGTTTTTGTTGATACTATTGCCAATGCAGGTAATGCTATAGCCAGAAGAATTAGGCCGCCAGGCTGCTGTGCTTTGCATTGGTGTATAATAAAACAATGGCTCATGTTACCAGATATGTTACCAGATAGGCTTACAAAAAGTAAAATTTATTTAATGGAAGCAAGAAGAGAAGAAAGGGAGTGAACACAAAATCATACCACCCAGAGTGAAAAAGACTATGTATTAAAGTTTACCCTGTGTAAAAAAAATGTGAAGTTTAAGTTAAATCCAAAATACAGCTGTCTTAGCATAGCATTAAGAAGGGACGGAGAGAAGAAGGGAGGGATTAGAGAGAGAGAGAGAGATTAACAAATGAGATATAATGTGTTAATCAGTGAGCTGAGGTGTTCGTGGGCAGGTTTTGTTACCTTTGGACATACATATGCTACCTGCTCCCCTCTGTTTCAGGCTTGTTTGCTAAGCTATGCTAACTGGCCACAGTAGGTTTATATTTTGCATATTATGGGAGTGGTTTCAATCGTCTCACCTTATTCTCAGTAAGTCAATGAATAAGTGTATTTCCAGAAAGTTTAGCCATTCCTTAAAACAAATTGCAGTCTTCAAGTCTAAATGATGTCTCACATAATTGCTTCCATGCTTGCCAGTGAGAACTGTTGTGGTCACTGTTGTGTGGTAATTAAAGTCCCTGTTCTATCAGTAGCAGTTTGTTTCAAGGGTCTGTTCTTGGTCCATTTATATTTACATTATACATAAATAATATTATTCTTAATATTTTTATTTATTTATTTAATTTTATTTATTTTATTTTAATATTTTTATTTAGCACCTAAGCATCATATTTATGCAGATGATGATCTGGTCTGCAGATATCCTCTGGTTTCACTCCAACCCAGTCCCATATCACCTTATTTCCCGGCTTTTCAGATATCCCTTCTTAACCATAGACATGGTTTATTTGCAGGTAAGATCGAGTTAATGGTATTCTCTACATCCATCTGTGTCTTCTCTGCCATTAAAATTTTATATGATATCATATAAATCCTGCCTAGTCAATTGTCAATGTGACAAGACTGGCAGACTGTCCGTCAAAATTTATCTTCAACATTTGACCCAAGACTTAAAATTCAAGAAAGGCCTTCGGCATAAAATTAAAGGAATAAAATCAATAACTGGGAAATATACACAAATCACTTTTCTGTCATGGGTTACCACTTTTTGTGTCTGATATGTCAGTGGAACTCTAACAGCCAGTGAACCTAGCTTAGCACAGGGACTGGAAACAGCTAGCCACCAAGTTAGCTTACTAATTAACACATTACAACTCGCTTTTTTAAAAATAGTACAACTTACAGTCCTCTGTCAAACATAAAGCAACAACCTCCTTGTAGTGCACCTGGGCTTTTGAATCCAATAAATGAAATATAACATGTTAATTAGTCAGCTTTAAAGATACTGATAGGTGACTTTATTTATTTATTTATTTATTTTTTATCATTGGACAGCCTTTTTCCTCATCTTACTCTAAGCTATCTTGCATCTGTCTCCAGCTGCAGATTTATTTTCAGTTCTTTTTCTCCTTATTTTGTAAATACAGTTAATGATGAAATTTTTCAACTTTAAATTTCCCATGCAGTTTTTGCATGTTAGTTGCACATTTGTTTCATTATTAAAGCTTCTTGTTCTAAGGTGTCCCTTGAAATCTTGATCTCAATGAGTCTGCCTTATTAAATAAAGCCAACCTGACCTTGGATCACGCCTTTAAAATGAATAAAACTAAGGAATACATTGTAGATGTGTCAGGGGTTTTCCCACTTCAGCACTATTGATTGCTGTGACTGGTTCCTCCTCTGCTGTACTTAATAGTGTTAAAGTCAGGGCTATTTGTGTATGTTAATGACCTTGTCAGAGGGAGCAGCTTGAAACATACTTACACTTAAAACAACTGTTTAACACAGCAGGACAATTGCTTTGTCAAGCAGAGTAGTTCTCTACAGTTTCTCCCCTGTCTCTCCACGGCTTATGTCTGGTGTACTCTGCAAGATTCTTAAGCACTTCTGGGTTCAATTGAACGATGCTAGATTTTTGATAGCTGCAGGGAGCACGAAAGGTGTTTGGCTTGTCTTCCAGCTCCGCACCGACAAGCTGCACTTCACCTTCCTGCT
The DNA here is from genome assembly GCF_020382885.2 of Scatophagus argus. Lineage (NCBI taxonomy): Eukaryota > Metazoa > Chordata > Actinopteri > Scatophagidae > Scatophagus > Scatophagus argus. The sequence goes on along the minus strand of NC_058496.1, from coordinate 20,705,008 downwards.
GCTCTCTGTCCCTTTGGATTCAAGGGAGGGGAGGGAGTGGGGGGCCACACTGAGGGAGGGTGGGAGGAGGGGTTTGGATGGTGGTGGGGGTCACCGGACGGGTGGGGGCATGCTCTTGGACAGACAGGCCCTGGAAATTTCCGTTGTATGTTTCAGCTCTTTTCAGGATGGGAGGGGTTTGGGGTTGGAGTTTGGGTTGGGGGGGGAGTGGCTGGATTGGGGTTTGGGGACTTGGCAGCCAGCCAGCCACAGCAGGAAGCTTGCTAGTTTCACACGGACAAAAAAAAAACCCAAATATTTCTGGACACTGCCTGGATATCTGAGCGCAGCACTCCAGTCATCAACCAAAAAAACAGGAACTCAGAAATGAGGTCTGCTCTGGTGGTGGCACATACTGAGTGCTACTAACTTACAGCTGCACTCAAGATTCATATTTCCTTATTTTATGTTGACAAAGTAAAAGGCATCAGCCAGAGAGGATGCATTTCCCATTTTTCCTTTCAGCTGAGTCACTTCCAGGCTTCCATTTGATAATGTTTTAGTTGTCGTCAGTTTATCCTTCATACACCTGGCAATTCCACTATACTGCAGCCAAATCTGTCAAGGATTCAGTACGGTGCAATATTTATTAGTCATATGTCAAGTGACCTTGTTTACTTGGAAAATTCCCCCTAAGCTGGACTGTAAACATCCTAATTTACTGAACCTAAACAGGCAAACAATCAGATCCTATTTTAAGTAAATTTCACAGTAGGGAATCTGACATTTAACTGCAAAGGGACCTTGAATAAAAACAACAGCAAAACCTATTAATAAGCTGTGTGGAAATTGGCCAACTCACAAATAAATATCTGCACTGTAACAAGAAACAACAGCCATAACAAAAAACAAGCCTGGTAACTGTAGCATAAAATGTTTTTTTGTAGTGAAAAGGGATGCCGTATGTTTATTTGACTTGGCAATGTTCCAACTTTTGAACTGGAGGCAGGAAGAAGTGGAGCGGAGCAAGAGCCAGCAGGCCCAACAGCAGGCCTGGAAAGCAGGAGGTGCTGCTGTGCATCAGGTGGACAGGATATGTGTGTGTGTGTGTGTGTATCAGAGAGGGGAGGGTTGCAGGGGGCAGGTGGAAACTGGTGCAGCTTGCAGGGGGCTTGGGGCGCCTAGCAGGTGGATGCACTGAGAACAGAAATTAAAAAAGAGGGATTAAAGGGATGAAAGGAAGCTAAGGATTACTCGTCTCCTTTTCTTCACCAAAAACAGAATACAAGCCAAGGGTGCCATACCAAAACATGCATTTGCTTGTGGGGACAAAATTTATTACCCAGCACAACACATTTTCCAACAATATAGATGATTGGAAATGTTTCATATTTGGGAAACCAATTTATTAAGTTAGGAATTGACATGTAGTAGACATTTAGTTTTCTTTTTTGCAATATAGCAGTGATATTTGAAAAGGTTGGCTTGTCTTTGCCAAAAATGTCAAAATTTCAAAATGAATGCAAATAACTATTATTTATTATAAGCAATTAATCTATAACTTGTTAGATGAAGGAGTCAATTTTTCAGTCTGTAAAAATGCTGATGTTTTCAAAATTGCATTCTAAAGACATCTGTATTATGTATTTATACATATGCATTAATTTCTTTTCATTGATTCTTGATGCCTTTTCAATACAGTAGTTATGTCATTCATACTAATTAATTTATTAATTTTAATTAAATTCATATCTTGTTGACATTGTGGTTCAGTAAAATGTGTTAAAGCAAAAGTTTGATATTTGAGGAAATTTTTATCTGGGTTTTGTTGAGAGTTAGATGAGAAGAGCACTCACTCATTTCTCTGTTATGTTGCACTAACATTACTAACTGATCAATTAATAAATTGATTAAATAGGTATTTAATCAGCTTGTCATTTCTGGTCTTGACTTTTACATTGTGCACAATCAGGTGTGTTGTAATACTTATACCACTTTGTAACCTCTGATGAAAGGTGAGTTAACTCTCACACATGTGAAATATACTCTCCCTTACACCTCTGCATTCATTCTTACAGTTATCCAGGAAGCTGATGGCAGTCTTTTGGAATAAGTAAAAGTCTTTCAGGTTGTGCTTCTGTCTTCATTATTCTGAATGAAAATCAATATGATCTTGTCACAGTTACAGTAAAATGACTCCCTGCTTCTTCACCTTCAGCACAGGTTAGTTTGTTTCTGTTGTGTATTGGTGAACACAGCCTCTGCAGTGGATTATGACACACAACATTATTTATTTATGGTCTGGAACGATAGATGTAGTGCAAGCTTCTCCTGAGTATTGTCCATCTGTTAGCTGGCCTACTGTACACACTAATGCAATATGCGAGTCCTCAGGAGGTGTACTAATAGCTGTTCATGTGTTAACGCTTCACACTATTTATCTGTGTAATAACACTACAGTTAATTATAATTAGTGCTGTGTCGTTGGAATGTGATTTATCTGTCCCTGAAGAAGTGCAAGATAAACAGTGAGTAAAGTGTGACCTTAGTGGTTTTATTTGATCACCACTGTGCTGACAGCAGTTCATCCTCTCAAAAGACACCTCTAACATGGGAAAACCTTGGGTCTAATTGCTCCCTATAAGACACTTTATAATCTGTCTCTGAGGACTGCTGTACACATCATTTTACACAAAGCTGTAGATAATTTAATTTCCACCCAGGGAGCTTTCAGCATTAGCCTGTAATAAAAAAGGAAGACTGCTGCCAGATCTCTGACACAAGTGCCTGTGTATCAATATGATTGTGAAAGTGAAGCAGCAAAATCAGTTTTCCTCAATTAACTGTTTTTCTTTTGAACAAGAAGATTGTACTTAAGTTACTCAAACTCCCCCAGGACAATTTCATACATAACAGGGGGGAAACTTAATTAATCCTTGTGATGAACTGATGTTCTGAACCATGATTACTAGTCTAACTTTTAACATTGTAATTTAAAAATTTTCTACAAGATATATTAGGCCCACAGGTATCCTTAAATGCTGCATATTCAGTGCAAATTACTTTTGAATTGAGCACACTGCAGATTCAAATGCACTGACGGTGATACCTTTACATTATGTTGCTTCCATCTGTCACCAGATGCCGTAATTTATGATGCACTGAGAGCTGTGGAAAAAACCCTCCTTTCTCCTTTCAACATAAATTACAAGGATAATGTATTTAGACTCAGCTGTCAATTAATGAAATGTATCAAAGTGGATTGGCATCAGGCAGTTTACATGATAATTTTCTTGGGTGGAAAGATAATACTCTGTTTCACAGTATGATGAGCAATGCATCAGTAACTACTCTGCATAGACAGATAATAACATGCTTTATCATGTACTGTAATAATCTACATAGCTACACAGCAACATCTGATCACCTCTGGGGACTGAATCTGTGTGGCTTGCTTCCCATCTTCAGCTTAAAAAACACACTGCTGATACAATAGACTGCAGTGTGGAGGGGTGTCTCACTTTGATCTTTAAATACCCTCTAACGTTAAGGCACGCTCATTGGCTTTGATTTTTCTTTTTTTTCTTTTTTTCTTTCTTTTTTTTTTTTTTTTACAAACGCTGGGAAAGATGCAGACGCTCCCTTGAATCTCTCTCTACATGGCTGTAACACAGCAGAGAATGCGAGAACACCTATCCTCTTTTTTTTTTTTTTTCCTATAGCACCATCACCATCTGTCCCTTTCTTCCATTTCATGTGCTCAAGCAATATCCACACCCCTCTCATAGCAACAGCACAGCGCCGCCGCCCCCCGCGCCTTGCAGTGAATTTTTCTTCCCCTGGATCTTCGCCTCGCACCATGCAGACGGTCCCTTGGCCCTGCCTGACGGTTCAGTGTTCCCCCCTCCCCCACCAGCCGTGCTCCTGTTTCACTCAAAGATGGCGTCGGCTCTAGAACCCCTGGTCTGTGGCTGCAATTTTAGGCTTGTTGTTGTCTCCGTTTCGCACGGTTTTGGCACCTTCTTCTCAGCGGCTCGACACGAAATTCCGGTGAGTAGCAGCGGAAGTCGGATGGGGATATGAGATTTTTTACACCGTCTGCTTTACCCGAGCTTCCCTCGGAAACCAGAACCGGACCAGCTCGGGCTTTCTGGGGAACCGCGAGAGGTAGAGGGAGAGAGGGTACGGAGGGATGATGATCGCAGAGGTGGGTGGGGGGTGTACAGAGGGGGGAGCCGAGGCCTAGCTACTCCGCTTCAGCGGCCTTGTCTTCACCGCACCGCAGGCTGTAGCGATACGTGGGAGGGCGGCTGGTGGAGGGAGGAAGTAAGCGAGGTGGAGACCGCTTGTAGGGACGTGTCTAAGCGGGCAGGGCACCTCTCCCACACCGAAGCCTGAGAAGGAGGCCGCAGAACATGTAATACTGCAGAATCCGCGGCTATGATATCTCAATTTTTGCACTTGCCCGCTAGCCGAGATGGCCGTCTGCAAGTTGCATTGTGCTTTTTACAAGGCCGCGGTCTCACGTTAATATCAAAATGACATTCAGAATGAGATTATTCCCCGTGCTTGCTGTGGTGTGGTGATTTGTATTGTCTGAAATATCGGTCCAAGGAAAAAATGTTGTGTTTTGAGCTGTAGCGCAGGCTAACCTGTTATTTCATGCTGTTTACGTTTCGGGTTAGCGAGTAACGTTAGTAACATATTCGTAACGTTAGCTCGCTGGCTAGCTTCTAACGTTAGCCTGCTAAACAACAACTGTTAGCGGGAAGGCTTGTTATATGCTTAGCTGCCTAAGATCATATCAGTGATAGTAAACAACACTGCAAGATGCTGTTTGACAATGCGGCAATTGACATGGCTAGCTGTGATTTTTAGCTAGCCTCTCAGCTAATGTTTGCTAACAGTCTGTGTTTTGACTGCATCATGTTTACGTTAGCAACCATACTAGCCTAGTGGTCAGCTTCCCAGTGCCGTTTTTAAGATAACGGCTATTCTTTTAATACTTCACCATGTTCATCGTTATATGACACATCTTTACCTTTTCCAGTGGTTATCAGAAGCTTGGGGCATGCTTTTTATGGGCAAGCCTTGTCTGGCTTTGGTTTTGGCAGTGAAAGGCAGATAACATGAGAAACTGCACGGTTGTTTACAAAAATTATGGTTGAGCTGTTTAGAGGCAACATGTATCAGTAAAATAAGGGGCTCTTCTTTTTGATTTTCGGTTTTATATGTAGAACATGTCTGCACTTCAAAGGGACATGCATGGCTTTGTTTATATAACTGTATGAGAGCACTGTATGGTGTGCCAGTGTTGTTAAAAAAAGTTGTCCCCTCTCTAAAGTTACCTATATGTCATCATCAAACTTGTCATCCTTCAAAGATGTATAATAATAATCTGAAGATGTATGAAACTTTTTTCAAGGTTTTGTTAACCTTTGTCCCTATATGGTATTTTCTTGTTTTGTGCAGGATTCCTTGGTGACTGAAATGCAGTAGGCATGAAGGTGATCAGCCCTGGCTGCTCCCGGGGGTGAGATATCTGTTCCGTCCCAGAGCTGAGAGGGCCAAACTACTTGGAAGAGTGAAAGCCAGCGAGAGAGAACAAGTAAAGGACGAAGAAACTTTGATGCAGTAAAAATATTGTGGAATTTTATACTCCACAGAAAACAAATTTACTGTGTTTCCCTCGCATTTATCACTGAAACACTAATTTCACGTCTTCAAGACCATGATCATCTTCTACGGCTCACATTGAGACTTGGCAAGCTTGCCATTGACAGGCAACTGAATGAACAGGTGTTATTATCCATGCATAGATATTTTGCAACAGACAACGTGGGAAATACCTTATTTTTGTGAAAGCCCCTTTTATTGTCAGTATCTAGTCTACCCTACTGTGTGTGTCGCGGGAGTTTTACGTTGCTAATACACCTTTCTGCAATACTTCCTACACTCCCCCTGCTTCTTGCCAGGGACCTTCACCTGGTTGGGAGTGGGTGGAGGGTAGACTGCATTTTACTGAGTGGAGGGTTGCCTCTGGGGGTTTGTGCTATGGTCAGCTGCTCATTACCGTGCTGCTCATACTCAGCTTCTGAGGGACTCTCTGTGCGACCCCAGGACAAAGGATAGTAAGCAGGCAGAGGGCGAAGAGGAAGAGGCGGCGGCGCTACGGCGCAGGCCAGGTGTTTGCTTGGCTTACACTCCCTTTTTTGTGTGTGGTTGTTGCAATAAGACCTCAGGGCCGCTGCACCCACTCAGACCGCAGCCATGGTGAAACTGGCCAACCCAATGTACACCCAATGGATCCTAGAGGCCATCAAGAAGGTGAAGAAGCAGAAGCAGCGACCATCAGAGGAGCGCATTTGCAATGCTGTCTCCATGTCCCACGGTCTGGACCGCAAAACGGTTCTCGAGCAGTTGGAGCTTAGCGTCAAGGATGGTACCATTCTTAAGGTCACCAACAAAGGTCTCAACTCTTACAAGGACCCTGACAACCCTGGGCGCTTGGCTCTGCCCAAACCCAAAGGTAGTGTCAGCTCTGGAGGAGGTGGAGGTGGAGGAGGAGGAGGAGGAGGAGGTGGCAGCAGCAGTAGTGGTGCTAGCTCTCATTCCCATTCAGCTAAGAAACCAGGACTCGACTGGAACAAGTTGATCAAGCGGGCACTGGAGGGGCTTCATGAGCCTGGTGGCTCCAGCTTAAAAAACATTGAACGGTTTCTCAAGTGCCAGGCTGATGTGGCGGCCTACCTGTCAGGCAGCGGTTCCATGGGGCCTGGCCTCTTCCACCAGCAGCTGAGGGTAGCCTTGAAGAGGGCTGTGGCCCATGGACGTGTAGCCAAGCAGGGTCCACTGTTTCAGCTTGTCAGCCGCAGCACCTCTCTGGATGACGGGACCGGCACAGTGTCTCTGGAATCACTGCCACCTGTTCGGTTGTTGCCCCATGAGAAAGACAAGGTATTGTCTTTGCATGTACATTTGCACTGCAGACATACACATGTTGAGAAAATACATTAAATAGGAAACATCAGGTCACGTTCATTGTAGACATTGGTTTGTCAAATGGATGCGACATGTAGAAATTGGATGTTGCTCATCACTGTTCATAGCACAGGTTATGTATAAATACATTGTATGTAAAAAGATAAATGAGTGTAAAGCGCTGTGGTTTGTGGGCATGACATTTGGCTAATAAGATCACTAATACCCTGTTGAAACAACAATGGTAGTTGAGGCAATTGTGAAGAAATCTGAAATCTGATTTGCTCCTGAGTTAAAAATTTTTGGAATGACAGGAAAAGTGATCTGGGAATGTAATAGAAAACACCCTTTCTGGGTCATTTTGCAATCCAGAAAACACTGCACACCCAGAATTGCCCAGATCTATGCTGGCAGTACCTGACTTGGCACTGTATTTTGTCTGCTTGTTTAGATTAGATTAGATTAGATTAGATTCAACTTTATTGTCATTACACATGTACAAGTACAATGCAACGAAACGCAGTTTGGCATTTAACCAGAAGTGCAATAAGCAGTAAGTGCCAGATATACAATAATATACAGTATGTACAGGGTATGTACAGGTTTCTATGCTACAGATATAATATATTTAGATTGTATTTAGATTTAGATTGGTCCTGGCCTACAAGGTTGTAATTACTACAGTTCAGTAAGACCTCTTACTGTGTGAAGTTAGTTGTGAGTTTTCATCCAGCATATGGTGTAGTGGTTTACACCAAATGGCACATTGCCGTTATTTTAGAAATAGCTGAGAAGCGTTGAGCAACGTTTGTAAGATCAGGCAAGATGACAGAAAAAGCATCTTTCCACAAACTGTAGCGTACACCTTTATGTTTAGGATAACTTTCAATTTGTGTTGGGGAGATCAGGTCAGAGAACTTGCTAAAAAGACTTTACTGGACCCAGTTGGTCAGTGTTAGTTTTCTGGGTGAATGTATGAGTGACTGAAACCTATGTGCTGTGTTCCAGGCAAGCAATACTAGAGTGATGCTGGGTGGGCGGCTGGTGGGCCAGTTTTCAGCAGAGGAGGCCGAGGAAGAGGTCAGTGGAGAGAGTCACATGGCTCCCAGCCTCCTGCAGGGAGTGTGGACCAGCTGCAGGGCTGCTCCCTGTCAGGAACTGTCAGGAGATGGGAGGAAGAAAGGAAGAGAGGGTAGGGAAGGAACACAGACAAGTGAGAGAGAGAGATGGTGTGTAGTGGTGCCAGAGGAAGAGGCCTGGATGACGCAAGCTACGGGTCTCTGTAACCAGAAAGGGAGAGAGGCAGAGACTTAGAGAGAGAAGAAAGCAAGAAGAGGGAGAGGCAGACTTGTAGGCGACAGAGGAGAGAGGGAACACACCCACTTTTGTAACCTGATCAGAGAGAGCAGCCGGCTGTTACCCTCTGCTACTGAGGGCTACGGACATGTGTGTACACTCATACGCACACAAATATGAAACCATACAAAGCATTCAAAGGGAGACCATACACACAAACACACAGCGTTTGCATCATAAATCAGCTACTTCAGATGACCACAGACTAATAACCAGCTTGTAAATAAACCCACTGGCTACACACTATTATTTGCCAGCCTAGTGGCCTATCATTGGGTCATATGTCTATCAGGTTATCAGTCAGTGGATCTGGAAGGTGTTAGACGGGACCTAAACATTGTTTTGGTTGACTCCTGGCTTTATCTGCCCTTATGTGAGTGTGTGTGTCTCTAGAAGGCTGTCCAGTAACAGACGCTCCTGGTGAGAATGCCCACACACATACACACAAAGTAGGATTAGCCTAGAGAGCAGGCTGGAGTCACATGAGGTTTGTTTAACACAGTGGCCTGCTTGGCTGCAGATGGTCCACCTCTTAAGATGCACAGAGATCAACCTCTTTATCTGACTCACCTACTGATCAGCCTGCTACTTACTTCTCAGAACCAAATGAAAACACAAACCAAGTAATGCGTACCTCAGTGTGAAAACAATGTTTCTACACAGCTGAATTAATTTTTTATTTAACTTCATGTTGCACCAGTAAGCTCAATCAAATCCTGTACATTCAAACTCAGCACTGGCAGAAAAGTACAAGTAGTTGTACTTTAAAATACTGACATCCTGTTGCATTGAAAGAGTGTGGACATGAGTAGGGAGATCTTATTGTCTGAGTCTCACCTTCAGCCTAGATTGGACATGGAGAAGCTGCTGCAGCAGTGAGGAAGTTGACATTTGTTTCTGGCATTCACGTAAACTTATTAACTCTCCTTTCTGTGATGGTGCTTTATATCTTTCCAGAGCATGCAGCTGTATTGCTGCTCAATCATGTTTGTCTTATGAGTGACTGTTAGTTTGTTGTTGATATGTTAGTCTTTACCTGTGCAAGTGCACATGCATCAAGGAGATAGTAACTGCACATGAAAGACAGTCAGGTGTTGCACAATCTCTCTCTTTCGTTTTCCTCTACTGATGCATCATTGCCATATTGCCCTGCATGATTGCTAGCAGTTATGAGTGTGAATGAAGGGAAGTGAGGGGGGATCAAAACAAATGGCTAAGCACTGGCTTTGACCCCATTTGCAGAGAGATTTGTGTACTCAACGCTCTGGTGTTTGTGTCAGAGCGTTCCATTCAAACGGGATCCCAGTCCCTATTTCTGTCTCCCCCTTCTCACCCTAATAGGGTACCATTGCCAGGTCATGAAGGGGGAGGTGAATGAGGGGAGGCGAAGTCAACCAGAGGTCATGGATATATAGATGGCAAACCTCATTGCCTCCCTGAGTGCCCGTTAGTAGTATGAGTCTGTGGCCATTAGGTGGGATGGGCTTGACGCTGAGCTTTTGTGTGTATATCCATGTGTGAGTATATAGTTGTGTATATGTGTGTGGTGTTCATCCCGTCATAATAGGCAGAAGCAATCTCCCTGCCCCATGGTTGCCCTCTGTTCAACAGCTGGAGTGGGGTGAACCAGAGTTCTCAATGTCGACATGCGGTGTCACGGTGAGGACGTGTGAAAAAAGGGACTCTTGAACAACGCACACACACACACACAGCCCCATTTTTCGGCTCATACATGGTGTTATGTTTGTGATGATTTCCTTGCAAAGCGTCCCACTGACCCCTTAACAGGCTGGCATGCTGCAGCTAATATTTGCTCTGCTGGTAGAGGTTGTAGAGCTGCTACATTAGGCAACTATTATGTATTATTATGTACCTTAATGGATAGATTTATCCGTTGTTATTCATTCCACTTTGCCGATATTGGATTGACCCCATCCGTCTCTCTAACATTATACACATTACCTCTGCTTATGTTTGCTCAAGGTGAAGAGAGACGTCATTTATCATCACTTGGAGAACTGTAAATACAAAAAGTGCCCTTAGAATTAATAATACATCTTTGGTACAATCTGGTCATTTTTCCACCTCTTGCCTTCCCATCCGTTGTTGCTGCTACATCGTGTTTTGTAGTCCCAGGACAAGAGATGATTTTGTGTGTTTGCTGGATGGATGAAAACATTTTCACGGTCAGCACTACATCATAGGAATCCTGGGAAAATGACTTAGTTGGATACCAAGAAGTGGTCTCCCTCAACTCTATTGTAAGCTTTTCCTGAATTTAAGAATTTGGACATATTTTGGACCATTTTTTGTTAAATGAGCAGTTGAAAGTCTTCCAAGACTTTATTTCTGTCTCCATTTCCTTGACAGGGAGTTTCCACTTTCCCAGTACCATGGCCTCAGTTGACCCATTATTAGTGCCTAAAATTGAAAAGGGCTGTTCCACTGTTTGATGGCACCAGCTTTAACTTCATGCTGCATTGCAACCACAGACGCAGTTCTTGTTTGCCATTAGGCGGCACACGCCAGCAAAGAAATGGAAAAAGCTATTAAGTGTTCATATTACCTTCTAACCTTAATGTCATATTCTCCATATGTGTCAATTTCTTGTCATTTCTTTGCCTCAGAGTTCTGCCACTCAAAAACATAGTGAATGGAGTTTCATATGTGGTTCTCAAAGTAGTGTGAAATGATGTTTGAAAAACATGCAATATGTTTTTACTCATGTTCCTCAGGACAGTCCAGAGACCTCACTCCCGTGAGAACACTGTCCTGAGGAACTATGACTTTTGACATGATTGTCTTTATAACTGTGTTTGTATAGCGTCAGTGCTTTGCCTGTGTGTAGCTTTAGCCATCACTTGTCTTTTCAGTGAAGGTGTTCCAATTTGACCCTGCTGGCTACAGACAAGCATCCAGGGACAGACACTTCTAGCAACAAGTCTATAGAAACAGCATTAGCAGCTGTGTCAGAGCCCAGGAGGGAGCAGTTACCTCAGGCTCACCAGTGACTGTGATGTGAATGGCATTTGGCATGGGCAGTGTAGCAGTGTGAGGCCCTTGCATATGGCAAACCTCAACACCGTTCAAATAGAGCTAATGTGTTGAGCAGCTGTGGAAGTGACGGCTGGAGCACTGCCAGGCCCACTCCATTTGATGCAGTGATTTAGCTTTGTGCTCCCTGACTAACCTTGATTTTTAGTGGAGGGTGATGCTTGGCTGAAGGAAGGGTGTGTTGGCACAATACAGGGTCTTCCTCAGGCTTTTGTAGATGTCACAAGGAAATGTAGAGCAATCCATTTCCAGGCTACTGGGGTACAAGTATTTCAGATTTAAAATGTCTTATTTACTCTTCTGTCTATTAGTGAATGTCACTTGAGCGTCCATACATGCATGTTTGTGAAATCTTGCATGAAAATGTGATTGTGATGTGTCTCATGACTACTAGTGCTTAGTATATCTAATGACTTTTGGAACAAGTGCATATATGTTTGTGTTTTGTCTCTGCGGTGCAGTGTGTCCTGTAACGGAGATCAATGAGTTTGTGTTCGAGGTGGGCTGAGATTGGGCTTCCATGTTAATGAGATCCTTGACTTGAGACGAGACAAGGACAACAGCAACAGCTTTTCCCTTTTTCTCTTTTCTCCCATTGCCTTTTATCCTTTTTCCCCTCCATCCTCCTTCTGCTTTCATTCGTTTTCCATTGTTCCTTCCTTCCTGTCTCACTCTCATGTCCTCTGTGTTTGGACAAAAACTAAAAGCAGCCAGTTTATAAAGGGGAAACCGGGCCACCACTCGCTTTCTGTAACCTGTTATCTCCCCCATGTAATGTTTCAGAGAATCCTACTTGCTGCTATTTTAAAAATGCAGGACCATGCTAACGCTAGAACACAATGCCACAGGATGTATGGGGTGTGTCGTTCTTAAGGGATCCATAAAGCATGGTTAGGTGTGTCAGCTTGGTCAGACTCTGGTGCCTTCACCTGTCCATTTGTGTGCAGGTGTGTATTTGTAGAGGAAGCTATAACTTGCAAGACATGTTTGTATTGTTTTAATGGCATTTCAAGTCCACCCAGTTGTTGCAGCTAGCTGCTAACAGTTGCCACAAGGTGTGTCTTTTTGGCAACTTTTTGATCCTGAGTCCTCCTTACATTGGGGAAAAAAGAACACATGCCAAAGCATGAACACACAGGCTTAAAATAGACACGCACGTCTTCACACGCACATTCGCATATATCTCAAATCAAATGTCGGCCATGACACTTTTCATGACAAATTTCTAGAGAGCTGCTGTGGTTTAAGAACAATCCTGGCAGCCAGCTCTGGCTGAGGTAGAAAAGGCTGAAACAGGGAGGAAAAATGGTTCTCGGGAAGAATTTAAGGATTGTCTTTCGCTCTTCCGGTATCTCTGTCATGGAGGGAGGATTAGCTTTTCGTTTATTAGTATCTGTTGGGATTAATTTACAGTGGCAGCCAGTAACTGAAGCCTCACTGTAACATGCATCTCTACACAAGGTGTTTGTGTGTGTGAAAGGCAACACTCACTCACTTGCTCTTGGCTCTTGTTTACTCGAGTGTTCACAGGCAGAGTGGGAGCAGTTGACCTTCTCCAGCAGGAAAAGGGTTAAGCGTCAGGAATGATTGAGGTGTTGGTCGCACGCAGGCTGCTCAAAGAACTGCTGCTGCAGATTTTTTCTCTTTCTTTACACTTTCCATTTCCTTCATTCTCTTGCCCTCTGGATACTTATTTTTGTTCTTGCTGGTTTTTTTTCACACTCCATCTTTCAACTGTCCATCTTTCTTCTTTCTTTTTGTCACAAACTTCCATTTCTCTTTTCTTGTTTGCGGTGTAGCTGTTTTCATAGTGTACTCGGATCATATGGAGATTAAAGATTTGTCTTGGAATATTGCAGTATAAACCAGTACATGAATACTACTTGAGATAGTTTTACCTGTGAGAAAGAGAGAGCTATTACTTATATACATTTATCCTCCACTAAGGCTCTATCTCCCTCTTTGTGCACTACATGTCTCTGCTTATCTGCCTTTTCTTCACTTCTCATTCTTTATAAGCCTCCTCTCTCTGTTTACCTCTTTTTTCCCCCCTTACTCCATGCTTTTTGTGTTTCTCTTTCTCACTCTGTCCCTGCACTGTTAGGTGGTTGGGTGGTGGGGAGGAGTGTTGGAAGCAGCTTGACTCAGAAGGAAATGAACCCAATAAATCAAGCTCTTGTCCCCGTCTCCTCCCTGCCAGGACCGACTGCCTACCAAGCTCTCTGCAGCTATGTGCATTTGCACCGCTGTCCTGCATAAAACCTTGTAACACCATCCTCAGCGAATGTTATGTTGTCGTTTTCCCTTTTTTTAAAAAAAAATTACCCTGTTGGTAGAAGTGCAAGCATTGCCTCCTAAGTTTTTCATGATTTCTAAAGACTTCTGATGATCTAAAACATATAGATTTGTCTCTTCTCATGTATTCATGGTCACCAGGGATGCTGTCTAAGTTGTGATAGAAATTATATATACTATGTTGAGGAAATAAAAACAGTATCCGCTTATCAAAATATCACATTAGCACATGTCACAGGCTGATTTTCTGTGAAGTACACAAGTGCTGCCAGCTGCATTTCATATGAGGGTGACATAGATCCCTCACTGACCAATGGTTAGGCACCACAAACTACAGCCTCATAAATGAGTTGGATAAATTGAATTAGAATCTGGCTGTCACAGCCTCAACAAAAAGTTTACATGTACTTCATGAACCAAGTGTGTGTCGCAGGGCTGTTTGTTGCTTGTTCTTTTGCCCAGTGAAAAGCATTGTTTCACTTACATGCTTGAACCAGGAAATGGGGGCTACATGTCTCAAAAGTATATTTTATACAAAATATGTTTTATTATAAAGTGATCAGCTTGTTTCACTATATTAAAAGATTTGACTTCTTTGTCCTTCATCTCTTTAATCATTTGTCTTCTCCAGGCTTGTTATGATTTATTATTTTGCAACTTTGAGAAATTTTTGGATAATTAGGCCTTGGTGATGCTGATGAATACAAGAAGAGGAGCTCAAAGTGGAAACATTTCTTTGCAGATTAATTGCAATTAAACATGAGCATAAAACATAAAAGAAATGCTTAATATTTCTCCACTTCAAGTCAGCTTTAAGTTGAGTTGTGAGAGCTGTGCCACTGTCCATCTTCCGTTATGTATCAGGTGGACTGGGCAGTGAACTGCAATCTTTCTCTGTTGGATTGAGGTCTGGATTCTGGCTCATCCATTTCAAGACTATGTTGCTTTAAAGATTTGGCGGCAGATGTCACTGTACTCAGTTACTTTCCACCTCCAGTGGCATTCTACTGAGAGGCGTCCACACAGCATGGTGCTACCCTGCAGTGTTTGGACTGACATGCAGTGCGGGAATCACACTAAATATAAGAGTTTAGTATGATGGCCAGAAAGCTTCACATTTGTATTGTGTGATCAAAGAACCTTCTTTCTCTTTGTTTTCCACGTGCATGCTGGAAAACATCTGCCCAGATGTCATGTGAGTTTTTTTCAACAGCAGCCTTCTCTTTGCTGCTCTACCATAAAGCTGAAAATGTGGAAGCAGACGGTCAACAGATGTCCTATGCACAGTGTCTCTGTTCCCATGGAGCACTGCTTCATAGTGTCCATCATACAGTTTTTGAGGACAGCTTGCTTCAGGCAGTCTGTGTCACAGTTACATTCTTTTCTTCTGAACATACTGTACTGGGGTGGGTGGGGGGTTCGGTGCCTTGCCTTGATTGGTACTTTTTGAAATAAATTGACTTCAGATGGTGGATTGATCCTTTGTCTTCATGACAATGTGTCTGTAGCAAAATTGACTTTGCATCGGTTGAACTCTGCAGACGCAGGCGTTTTTAATCTGAAATCACACATGGATGTGCTTCAATCAAGCTTGTATGTGGTTGTACCAGTGATGATATAATTGATTGGCTATGTGAACTGTTGATTATTTTGCACCTTTTTGTGTTTGCATCAAAGCAAAGAGATTTTGTTTTGCTTTTTAACTTGATCATTGTCACAAACCGCACCCACTATTGTTAAAGAATAAGAGACGAAAAGGTCATAAGAAGTTATATTGGCAGCTGGTAGAACATGGTTACAGAAATTTCAAAACACAGTGTCAAAATCCATTTGTATACAAGACATTTATGTGAGGTGAAAATATCATAGCCAAAGTGGAAACATTTTTATGGTTAAATTGTGACTGCAATACAAATTAGACTCGAATCTGTTGAATACTGTGCAGCAGTAAACAGAATGTGTTGCTGAAAATGTAGTATATTCTGAGGTAGCAGTAAGCCACTACTTCCCCTCAGGGCTTCCAGGCTTCAGCACTTTGAACGAGTCACCCCATGGCCCCTCCCTCTAGTATTTTTGCCCGTGTGAAGTGCACCTGCAGTGCTTCAGGGATGTGATTCTTCAGCTGTATTGGACACACAAGTCCTGTTTTGATGTCTACCTACATGCTAAGTGTTATACTGCCTTTTGTTTTTGTGGATACAAACCTGTCTTAGGTTTGTGCTTATGTGCGTATAAGGTAATGTGTTTGTTTTATGTCTTGAACATGCACCAGCTGACATGGTTTGTGTTTTCGGGGACACGCTAAAAGATTTATGTATCCCCAGTACTGAATTTCTGATTGCATGTTTCAGTGGTAAGTGTCAAAGTGGGACATGGTGCACTGAAATTAAGCTCCTCAGGCAGTACAACCAAAGGAACCGGGTTACAGCGTTGGATGAAACAACACAGGAGTCAGCAGAGACAATGACACATGATGGCAGCCTCTAACATGACATGTCACATAAATTATGCAAGCTCACTCATTGCAGTAGCTTTCATGCCCTTCATTATCCTAAACACTCTGCTTTATGGTGTGACTGTCATTGTAGTTTTCAGTCTGTTCTTGGCTTGTTAGTACACACAGCTGAAGTCATCCACTGTGGCAGGACATACAAGGACACTTTGTTGTTTTAATTTGTACAATTAAGCTGTTAAGTTGACTGACAGGCTCAACTTTCTCTCCCCTCTCCTGTGTCCCACTTTCCTTTCTGTTCTGTCCCCATGCCAGCCGGTGGCAGAGCCCATCCCCATCTGCAGCTTCTGTTTGGGGACCAAGGAGCAGAATCGCGATAAGAGGCCAGAGGAACTCATCTCCTGCGCTGACTGTGGCAACAGTGGTGAGTGCTGATTTGTGACCAGTGTCTATGAACATGCGGCAGAAAGTATTTTCATTCTATGACTTAGTTAAATTTTGCTAATTTTGTGCTAGAAACATCCTGGAACTTTCATCTTCCACTCTATAACTGATAAGTGGACTAATATGTTCTCACTGAAAGTGTGGTTACATGTCAACTGGCATTGCAACTGTCTTCATCTCTCTTGCTCTTCAGCTTCTTTCAGAAAGCTCCTTAATGCTTTCGTTTCTTTATTGTTTAACTGTGAGTTAATTTACATTTAGTGATTACACTCGCAGCTGACACTTGGACCTCAGTTTATTTGCTCTAAATTCACAGTTAAACTTCCTGTCAGCATTTTAACTAACACTTGAAGTTAAAGTGATAAAAGCTTTTACTCTTAAAATTACATTTCACATGCACTTAGAGCTTCTTTATGTTAATGCATTAAGGACCTGCTTCAGCTTTTTCAGTATTTGATTAGTTTTTCAGTATTTCAGAAGGTTCGGCTGCTAATTTTCTAACTTCCTTTATAGCAGTCCTGTGTTTGTGCTTTGTGTGTGTGTATTCAAGTTAGGCGCTGGTCTGCAGTTTCAGCAAAAATGGAGTTCCTTCAAAATTTCATTTTCTCTAGCAGGAGTTACAGTGTTCTCACTAAGACCTAATGGTGCTTTGTGAAAGCAGAGGAGAGATTATGTTGCTCCTCTTTCCTCAGTGGGCTTGTGTCTCAGACAAGGCCTTCTTGTTTGCTGTTCTTCCAACAGACCAAAGGAGTGCTCTGACAGACTGTCATTTATGTTTGAACACTCTTTTGCAGCCAGGTTTGATTCAGTAAGGGCTTTTAATTCCAAAAGGAGCTTTTTTTTTATTCTACACTGCAAGTGGGTCATGGCTGTCAGTCAGCAATGACAAAAAAAGTCTGTGACATTGATGCACTTGTTTGTGTATGCGTTTCTATCTACCTGCAGGCCACCCATCCTGTCTCAAGTTCTCTCCAGAGCTCACAGCGCGAGTCAAGGCTCTGTGGTGGCAGTGCATCGAATGCAAGACTTGCAGCAGCTGTCAAGATCAAGGAAAGAATGCTGTGAGTGGATGAGCGAATATGGTGGACTAGCAGCCTAACAGTGTCTGTGAACATTCTCTTCTCTGCTTAAGTGCTAGATAGAGATGCTGATAGACATATCTTTGGTCCAGGGATTGAGCTATTTTGGTCAGACTCGGCATGATTTCACTCTTTTCTTTTACTTGACAAGTGAGGAGCCATTGTTATTCAAATGTTTGTGGGAAGATTTAATGGTGAGACAAAATAAACACCATACTGCCTTCTATGAGAATACAGAATAACATGGAAACAGAGAAATTGCTTGTGCCAATCATGAATATTGACGTGAATATTTGTGTGGTTCAAGTTTGAATGACAAATTCATAATATTAAAATATGCATAAATATATGGATTCTATTAAAATTATCATTATTATTATGTCATTAGAATGAGCTGGGGAGCTTTGATTTCCAATAAATGTATCATCAAACAAAGTGCATAATACCCATATTGCTGAACAGGGAGGACACTGACTGACTCACATTTGACTTAGAAACAAATACAATTTTGGCCAGTTGTATTCTTTTATCTTTCATATTCACTATTGAATTGGGTCATTGAGACTCACATGGTCTGAAACGCATCAAAAGCTAATCATCAGTACTTTGTGTGTGTGTGTGCCGCACAGGACAACATGTTGTTCTGTGACTCCTGTGACCGGGGCTTCCACATGGAGTGCTGTGATCCTCCACTCACGCGGATGCCAAAAGGTAAATGAATAGGACTGTTCCTTTCGCTCATCACCTACCTCTTCATTAGCTATTTACAGCACTGTATGAATTCAACTTATATTCACTCTACCTCTGAAAGAGTACACAAAACTTACATATTACTACTCTGTATGAAATTGTAGTCACACTAAATGATTTCCCAAGTTATTGCCTCTAACTCTTAATGAAGCACCTAATGCTTCACCATTAAATGCTAATGTATTCGATATGTCCCCAAGCAGGCTGGTATCTGCACTAAAGCCTGTCGTGTCTAATCCACTTCAGTGCATGTGAGCCTATTTTTTTCCCATCCTCTCCCAGGCATGTGGATTTGTCAAATCTGCCAACCCAGGAAAAAGGGAAAGAAGCTTTTACATGAAAAGGCAGCACAAATCAAACGGCGCTACAACGCCCCACTGGGACGGCCCAAGAACAGGTAAAGAAATGCCTTCAGCCAATGGTGTCTTCTTCAGTGTCAGCCCAGTGGAGATGTGTCTGCACCACCAGGGTGCAGACACATGACTGCTACAACTTATGTGTTTTTCTTTTATTGCCATTTCTCTGGTCTGTCTAATTTATAATTTTGTGTGTATACAACAACATAGTGAAGGATTCAGTGGACCAGTAGGTTGCATTCCGTATGTGATCTTATAAGCAAGATTCTGGATCCACTTGAGGCTCCTAGCAGAGTCCTAACCAGGTTCATTATTTCCTCTGCAGGCCGGGGCGGCCCTTCAAGAAGCTGGGTGGACGTGGTCGGCGAAAGCGCTCAGCCTCAGCCAACTCATCCTCCAGCTCATCCTGCGAGGGTTACCCAGGTGATGACCGGCTGCTTTTTTCACTGCGGGACGACGATGACCTGTCGCAGAGCAACCTGCGCTTTAACAACAAGACCAAGGGCCTAATTGATGCCCTCACAAAGTTCTTCACACCTTCACCTGAGGGCCGTAAGGCACGGCAGGAAGTGGTGGACTACTCTGAGCAGTGCCGGATTCGAAAGAAAGCCCATCGCAAAGGAGAAGGAGATGATAGAGGGGGTAAGGATAAGCTCTGTTGTCCTGCTTAAACATTCATCACTTCACTGCCGTTGCAGGATGAATTTTAGTCTGTGAATAAGCACCTGGTTAATGCAAGCTTTTCAGTTCAGTAGATAAAAGGTTTTTCCATTTATCTATGTGGTTTATTACTACAAAGCGTTAAAAGATTAGCAGCTCAGTAAATGTTGAAGTTCATCTATTACATATCATAAATAGCAAAAACCTCTCAATCAAATCTCACTTTGATTGTCAGTTACATGGTTTGCTAACAAACAGACTCGGTTTACCGCCAACTGTCACTGTGATGGTTAACTGAGCCCCAGTGATTTCTGTCGTCTTTTAAAAATGACCCAGTCCAAATTTGTTTCAAATGGAGATTGCATTCACTAGTTAACATGGAAGCCTATCCAAAATGGGACACCTTCTCTGAGCTCCTTGTGTCATTTGTTTTCGAAAGCTTACTTTGAGCCCATTCTAGCTGCACTGTTAAAGCAGAGCAGAGTGTACCAACGACAGACCAAAAGACTCTTTCATTATACAGGAAACAGCCTTTCTCCACATTGGTCTTTTACCACCATCCCCTCCGATCAATGAATCAAATTCCCCCTATGTTAAAATTATCTTGGTTAATTTTTTACTTAACTCTCAACCATGCATAAATGTTTCAGTGTTTGCCCACTGTTGTAGTAATATTATTGTAAAAATCAGCTGACATCTTGGCACCCATCTTGATAGCAAAGCTTTTTACTTGATTTGCATTAATATATCGGCTATGTTTCAATCCGCAGACAATCAGGAAGGCAGCGACTGGCGTGATGAAGATGACAAACTACCTGGCCACGAGAACCTGACGGAGAAAGACATTGAACTGTTCAGACACATCCAGGAGCTGGCACTACAGGTACACAAAATATTAAATGTCTTTTGGCGACAAGTGGAAAGTAGGAGGTGAAGAGAGGCCAAATTTTACAGTGGAACGGGATGAGCAAGGGAAGCTAAAGAGATCTATGGGTCTGTCACTGAGGCTGGAGTAACCGGACATGATTTTATGTAAACCCACATTGTGTTGTGGTGGAGCTGGATTTCATTTGTGATGAGAGTGTGGTCAGAACAAGTTGACAACACCTGTCTTCATGTTTGTGGGTGGAAAAGTCAATGAGCTGCAAGCGACCACTGTATTTTTGCGCTGAAAGAAATTAATTTGCCATGAACCAGCTGCAAGGTTTAGCATGTATATTATGGTCATTCACTACCACAAACGCAAGGCAGAATGATGAGTGGCGGGATTCAGTCAAGATCAGAGGCTTGGTTTTAAATGACGAAGACATGCTAATAACACAGTAGGTGAAAGAGAACAGCGTCACTACAGGGTAGTTAAAGCATAGTGTTGTCAATGGAAAATTTGCTTGAATTTCACATTATTTTTGTGACTGATAGCAAACCCTACTATATTTTTGAAAGAACAGGGCTGCTCAGTGTAACTGTACCCTTGAGACACAACATGTTTGACTGTGTGAGGTCTCTGCCATGTCTCAGGCACATGAAGTTAGTGTTGGTGTCCAAGAGTATCCCATGTTTATTGGAGTAAACTGTGAGCAAGGCAGTTCTAATGACAGTGTAGTTACACTAGAGAGGAAATATAAAGTGGCCACATTAACTGTAGATTGACCAGAGAGTGATCTGTTTGGCCAGTGTTATAGGAGTCATATAAAACACTGCCAGATACTGACTGGAATATTCTCACTAATGTTTAAGGTGGATGCGGGCAGGGTAGTAAGAGTTAACGATGTGTGAAAGCGGTTGATATGTGTAATGCAGTACATGATCATCATAAATGACAGATAGGGATGAGCAAACTGGTCTTGTAAAATTCTCTAGCTGTCATGCTAGAGTGTAAAATCCTCGGCTAGCAGTCCCTGGTGTGTAATCTGTCTGCTTACTACATGATCTGGTAATGCCTCCTGTAGTAAACCTGGAATTGACCTTGAATGTCTCTCCTTCCTTTTTCTTTCTTCATCTTTGTCACTCATCCAAACAGAAGGTCGGTGTGACAGGTCCACCAGACCCTCAGATGCGCTGTCCATCGGTCATCGAATTTGGCAAGTTTGAAATCCAGACATGGTATTCATCTCCCTACCCACAGGAGTACAGCAGGTGAGAAAATGCACCATAATAAAGCACTACAGCATAATGTACTTAGCTCCCAGTCGTGCTTGTAGGCATGGACATCACCATCCCAATAATGATCAATTATACGGTTGTTTACAGTACCAGCTATTTTGGCAGGTAACCAGCCAGTCTCCGAAAGGGAATCTGATTCAGATTGCCTGACGGTATAATCACCTTTTCATATGTGTATATATGAATCTGTTGGATAAAATCTGGCCTACTGTTCTGCTTACCAAACCTGCTTTCACTCTTTTATTTGAAAGCATGTAGTAAAAGCGTGAAGATTCTCAGTCATCCAGGTCATATTTACTCAAAGAGTTGAAGCAAGGCGTCTGAACTTATGAAGATTGACTTGAAGACGTTTCATTGCTAATCCAAGCAGCTTCATGAGTTCTGGAGACAGAACAGACACACAAATTAGCCAGTGTCGCAATAGTTGCCAGTACATGTTCTGTCACCTAATTAGTTAATGTAGTATTCATTACCTTTTTTTAAAAAAAAAAAAACATTCTTGTCTTTCTCTTTCCAGATTACCCAAGCTCTACTTGTGTGAGTTTTGCCTGCGCTACATGAAGAGTCGCAGCATCCTCTACCAGCACATGAAGAAATGCAACTGGTTCCATCCCCCTGCTAATGAGATCTACAGGAAAGATGATGTTTCTGTATTTGAGGTGAGGAGCTGCTCAGAAATATGGACTGAATGATGATGGTGGTTGATGAACTGAAAGGCCTGAAGATAGATTAAATAATGTGAGTGAGCAATTGCACATAAGCATCTGTTGAACACGCCACTGAGCGAGTTACAACCTCATCTTTTAACACAGGCGCCTTTTATCAACTCTTCGGCTCACCTCAGAACTACCCCGGTAGTCACCTCAAGATACAAACAGTTGTCCAAAATATATTCCATGCTTTCCATTGACTCTTACCAAAACTCTATAACTGTGGGAGATTAATCATATGCACTGTGAAACGTGATGAATATACCATTATGTTGATCAGTCAAATTCCTAATGGTGATTCATTGACAGTATTTTTTGTGTCATCTAGAAGAAGTCACTGTAATTATTAGAAGAACTCATAATTACCAGTTTACAGTGGAGCTGTTCTTCTGGGTCTCGTAACACAGCAGCTGATTAATTCAGTGTTGTGTGCAGGCCATGGCCACTGCAGCTCCTGTTTCCCCATGCTGCAGTTTATCCTTGGTCGGAGAGCAGAAATAACTGGCAAGTTGCCAACCTGAACCTCCCTCCTTTGCTTTCTCTTTACAGTTCTTTGTTTCTCTCCTCCACCCTCTCTATCTACTGGGGGTCTCCAGAGACACAGCTGAGATCATTGCCTCACACTAACTTCTGCTTCATTCACCTTCACTTTGTCCCACCGCTCTGTAAAAGCAGTTTAAAGATGTACCTCACGGCAGTACTGTTTCAGGGACTGAACAGTGGTTGTTTAGCAAACTTAATTGTTTCACTCATTGTTTTTTACTGATGTGTTTTCCCACTAATCCTGCAACAGGTTGATGGGAACGTTAGCACAATCTACTGTCAGAACCTGTGTCTGCTGGCCAAGCTGTTCCTGGACCACAAGACCCTGTACTATGATGTGGAGCCCTTCCTTTTTTATGTCCTAACCCAAAATGATAACAAAGGTTGCCACCTTGTCGGCTACTTCTCCAAGGTATGTGCATGGTGCTCCCGGCATTAACTTTGTGTTGAATTTCTTCTTGATAAAGACAACGACATTAACTACTGTGACCCTGCACTAACTTGGTATCACCACTACATTAACCGAATATGACAGTCAGATATATTCAGATTAAATGGAATTGATATGCATTGGCATCCCTCCACACTAGTGCGTTCCTACAAACATACAAATGCTTGTGTTGTGTCCCAGATAAACAGTGGGTGCTGTGAGCTCTGGTGCCCCTCTGTGGAGTTTGTAGTCGCAGGTGCTCCCATTAACATTCCTCCTCGCTGCCAAAACTCAGCAGTTAGTGAGCGGAGGCAGCATCATCAACACCCTGCTGTACACCCACACAGGCCTGCTCTGTGATGTAGTTTCCATAATTTGTTTTCTGATGGTGGAATGTGTCTGTATCTTTCTCTCTTTTTCAGGAGAAGCACTGTCAACAAAAATACAATGTATCATGCATCATGATTCTTCCACAGTACCAGCGCAAGGGCTATGGACGCTTTCTCATTGACTTCAGTAAGGGCTTCAGCCTTAAAACTCTACATGCACAGTGACAGCACCAGTCAATGAAATGAATGAATTCAAAAATAAAAAATATTGTGGTGCACATCTTTTGTGGCTCATGGAGTCTGTGTCCTTTTTGTTCCTTTCTCTCTCGCTTAAGGCTACTTATTATCCAAACGGGAGGGCCAGCCAGGATCTCCGGAAAAGCCTCTGTCAGACCTAGGTCGGCTATCCTACATGGCCTACTGGCGCAGTGTGGTGCTTGAATGTCTCCATGAGGTCCGTGACCGACAGATCACCATTCGGCAACTTAGCAAACTGACTGGGATCTGCCCGCAGGACATCACCACCACCCTACACAGCCTCAACATGCTGGAGCAACGAGGAGACAGGTCAGGGAGAAGACAGAGACAGAACCAGTTTACTCTCCAACAACAGACCACAACATTACTTGTTAAATGGGTCATGGACCACTCCAGTGGCTCACACTGTAGTCCCACACAGTTCCCAAGCTCATACAGATTGTATAGTGTTACAGATAGATTGTGAGGTAACTGAGGTTCTCATTATTTTCATCATTATTTCCCCTGCATTACCATGGCATATAACTATCATGCAATGAGAGACAAAGTGAAAATCTGGGTCATACATGGTACTCAGTCACAAAGTATTCAAGGCTCTTGTGAAGCCTAAACGAAAGAGACGAAATATGGATAGTAGCCAGGTTACACCTTATGTGTAAACAAAGCCAGTCTTAAAATAGACTTTAGTAAGAATCATTACACACATAGTCCCTATAATAACATATGGATGATGATGTAGTAAAATTCCAGTGACCTTCAGTCCCACTGCTGCCTTAATTAATTCACTTCAGCTTGAAACACTTTTGTCAAAATAAATTTTGTCAGCAGTGTAAAGCATGATGGGCAAATGGATAAGGATAATTAGCACTTTTTCTGTTTATGTCAGTGGCTAATGTATTGTGACTGTCTGGCAGTACTTACCTATCAAACAGAATATTTGGATCACAACGATGTGAGCAAAGACAAAATCAGTGGCAGCACCAGAAAAAGTGGACAAATTTCACAGGGTGTTGACATTGTGAAGCTTTGGTTTATAAAAGACATACATTGACAGACCTTCTAATGCAAGTATGCATAGACACACCAAAAGTCTTACAAATGTAAATGTGCATGTATATAATTTTGTACACACATACACCATATAGACAAAAGTGCCTCAGTTCTTTTGTCTGTTTAGTGTGTATGCACATATCAACTCGCTTGTTTTGTGAGCTAACATTAACATTATGGTGTTGATGCCCCCTCACATGCGCTGCCATACATGGCCATATTCAGCTCATTCCTTTATGCTTGCATGTGGAGAAAACATGCATACAGATTTATAATGTTCCTGTTTCTTTGTGCTTTGGTCCTTTTCAGGCTGGTCCTGGTGCGAAGGGAGAAGTTGGTGGTTAGTCACATGGCTCGTCTCACGGCCCGGCCACGGCAGCTAGAGGTCGACCCTGAGTGTCTTCGCTGGACTCCTGTCATTGTAACTAACACTGTGGTCTCTGATGCTGATGGAGATGATGATGATGATGAGGAGGAGGATGAGGAGCCAGAAGAAGACAACCGCAAAGAAGTAAATATGTTGAATTTATATTTGCTCAAAGTGAGATAATAGATTCAGAATCAACCTTTATTGATCTTGATTGATCTCAAAGTTACTGTACATTCATACTGGTTATTGATTTTATGTTAATTTATTTGTGAATAGATCAAACCAAGTCATAAGGTCCCACCAATGTCTTGGCACCTGCGCCAAGGGAAGAAGAGGGACGAAGAGGAGGAGGAAGAGGACGACGAAGAAGAAGAGGAAAGAAAGGGCTTTCTGGGGTTTCCCATCAGCCAGAGCTCTCCAACTTCCCCTTCCATCCGCTGTCCACCCTCTGTCCCAGAACCAGCACGACCTCCTCCTCCTACAAATGGAGAACGCAGACCACGGGGACGCCCACCCAAAAACTGGCCTTGGGGCAAGGTGAAAGACAGCACACGGATGGGACGGCCACCTAAGATCCGTCCAGCAGAGGATGAGGACGATGAAGTTGAGGAGAGAACAGAGGGTGGAAAATCCACAGGCTCTGCCAGTGGCCCCCCCTCCCTTTTCTCACTGGACAGACAAGCAGGGTCCACAGGCTTTCACTCACTGGACATGGCCAGACACCCCTCCATAACCCCCACACGAAGAGGGCGGCCCCCAAGGAAAAAGAGAGGCCCTAAGCCCAGACTGACGGAAGGGCCTGCAGAGGGGCTGGCCCAGCTTCCTGCGGTTTCCAGATTGAATGAGTCTCTCTCTGTCAGGAAAAGCTGTTTTAGTGAAAGCAGTGAAGATGAGGAGGAGGATGACGACGATGATGAAGATGACGAAGAGAGGAGGGCATGCTCCCCACCTATCCTCACCAAACCTGCCATGGGCCTCAAATGCAAGGTAAAAAACCGTGTTCAGACTTACTGATACTGAAATAGTATTGAAATTTCTTATTAAGATTGATTCATTGCCCAACTCAAAAAAGGCAAAATAAAATGGCATTCGGTTGTATTTAGATCTATATCTAAACATGTAAATACAACTATTTACATGTCACGAACTTACAAAGTTGACTGCGACAGTCTATGTTCTGTAGTAATCATTTTAAGCTGAAACTGAATTAAACTGCAAACACACACCTAATTCCACATCATGTTTCTACCTAGAAGCCACTGAGGAAGCGTCGCATTCGCCAGCGAAGCCACCCTCACAGCAGTGTGGTGACAGAGACAATTTCTGAGACCACAGAAGTGTTAGATGAGAGCTTTGTAGACTCAGATTCAGAGCGGCCTATGCCCAGGCTGGAGGAGGAGACACCTCTGGGTCACCCACTGCACCGCTACCCCCCAGCTCGCTCTGCTCTGAGGTTATCTGACCCAGCACCCAAAAGGGGACGGCACTCCAACCTCACAGATTCAGAGGATGACGGTGAGTAGACCTAGAACTGATCATTGGTTTACACACAGTCATGTGTGGAGCTTTATTTAACACTTGCTTTTCTTCTCACCTCCTGTCAGAGTTAACACCTGTGCTGAAGCCTGTGGGCGTCATGCCGGTTATGCCATCAGAGACCCTAGCATCCAACCCTGACATCCCAGTCAAGAAAAAGAAAGGCTGGCCCAAGGGCAAAAGTCGCAAACCGCTGCACTGGAAGAAACGGGGACCTGGAAAACCCCCCAGTGGTGGGCCCAATCAGCGAGCATCTGTAGACAGCCAGGGCCAAGGTGGGGATCCTCCACCCCCCAAAATTAAGATGAAGCCTGGCCGCAAGCCCCGGAGCTGGTATCTTCAGCGGGCCCAGGAAGAGGCAGAGAGGCAGGAGCAGGAAAGACAAAGGCTGTTGGAACAGCAACTGGACAAAGATCCTCAGCTGCTTCAGACTGATGACCGCAAACGAGTCTGCAGAACCAACACTGACAGAGACAACAAACAGAAAGACTCTGACGAAGAAGACGACTATCTCCCTAAGCCTGTTGAGCAGAAGGTGCCAAAGAGGCGAGGGAGGCCACCCAAGAACCGTGCTCTCCACCAGCCGCCACAGCCTGCCCCCAAACCACCTCACGCCTCTGAGCCAGAGGAGGAAGAGGATGAAGAGGAGGAGACTGAAAGAACTTGGGAGGAAGACAAACCCAGCCGTCCACCTTCTCATCACCTACTGTCCCCTTCTTCCTCTTCTTCCACCTCAGGGCCCCGGGCCCTACAGTCCCGGACTCAGGATACAGATATGGGTGACAGAGAAGAAGACGATGACGATGAGGAGAGAGAGGAAGAAGAATGTGGCAGTATGGGTAGCAGTGGTGGTGCTATCAACAGGCGAGCAGCAGTCACACCAGGTTCAGGAAGCAGGCGCAGTGAAGACCACGATGCAGACGATGAAGGTGATGGGCACTTGGAGAACAAGAGCAGCAGCAGTAACAACGGCAGTAAGAAGAGAAAAAATCAGGACTCTGAAGATGAAGAAGATGATGAAGATGAAGAGGAGGAGCCTGCCTCCCATGCAAGCTCTCCTCCGGTCAAAGAGGAACCCCAAGGTGGAGAGGCTTTTTTAGACATGGAGAACAGCGTGGCCCAGGACTATGTCAGCAAGCAGGAAGAAGAGGAGGAGGAGGAGGCTGAGGAGGAGGTGCAGGAGGCCAAGTGTCATCCCTCATCAGCAGACCCACAGCAGGAGGAGAGGCGGCGCAGAGAGCAGGAGGAGTCTGCTGCAGCTGCTGCAGCAGTGGAAACAGTTACGGCCATGTCTGTTCCCTCTGAGCCCATGGAGCTCCAGCCTCTGCACCCAGACGACAAGGACGTCACGCTGTTGATGGAACCCCAACACACACACTCACACTCCCACACTCATCAGCACTCTGACTTCAAAGAGGAGCTTGGCCACCATCACCCACACCACCCCCATCACCACTCCAATGAGCTGGACCTGGAGACTATGCAGGCTGTCCAGTCCCTGACACAGGGTGAAGCCCAGGATGAAGAGAGTGAAACCCAGCCACACCATGGCGCCTACCAGGACTGTGAGGAGACCCTAGCTGCCTGCCGGACCCTACAGAGCTACAGCCACACAGGGGAGGCTGAGGAAGAGGCGCTGGCATTAGTGGAGGAGTGCGGGGCCTCCCAACACAGTAGTCCCCTCCCTAATCCCCCAGTGCCACCCCTGCCCAGTCAGTCTGTGCGCTCAGTGAACAGTCCGGGATTGTCTTCAAGCATCATGGACACAACTCCTTCAGGGCAGAGGGGAGGGACGCCTGGTCCTACAGGGGCAGGGGCCAGTGGTGGAGGTGCTGGAGGTGGCTATACCCAGATCACGCCAGAGCATCCCAGTTCTCTTTCTGCCCCCTCCCAGCAAAATATGGAAACATCGCCAATGATGGATGTGCCATCTGTGTCAGACCACTCGCAGCAGGTAGTGGACAGCGGCTTCAGTGACCTCGGCAGCATAGAGAGTACTACAGAGAACTACGACAACCCCAGCAGCTATGACTCCACCATGGGCGGAGGAGGCAACGGAACAGGGAATGGTGGGAACAGTGGGGGAATGTCAGCTGCTGTAGTTGCAGGAGCTTCCACAGCTTCCTCATCATCAGCCTCCTCTTCTTCAAGCTCAGCCACACCGTCCTCCTCCTCTCAGTCAAATAGCTGCTCTTTTGTTCCAGCCCCTAGCCTCACATCTTCCACAGGAGCTGGAAGTTCACAACTAGCGATGGGCAGTTGCAGTCTCATCCAGCAAACAGGGCCAGGGCCCAACAGCGGACCAGGTACCACTAATGTAGGCAGTGCTGTACCCCAGCCCCCACCACCCCCACCGCCGTCCAACACCCCCAGCTGTGGCATCAAGTCTCCTCAGAGCTGTGGTGTGATCGAGAGGCCGCCCAGCACCAACCAGCAGCAACAGCAGCAGCAGTCCCAAAAAAAGGTTCCTCAACAGCCTCCTCAACAGCAACAACAAGCCCCCAACCCACAACCTCCACCATCAGCCCCACCACCACCGCCGCAGCAACAACAGCAGGCCCTGTCCCAATGTAGCATGGGCAATGGCTTTGCCTCCACACCCATGATCATGGAGATCCCAGAGAGTGGAGGCGGAGGAGGGGGCCGCACCCTATATGAGCGCATGGGTCAGGACTTTGGCACAGGGGGCTACCCCCAGCCCTCAGCAACTTTCAGCCTGGCCAAACTTCAGCAGCTCACCAACACCATCATGGACCCTCATGCTATGCCCTACTCCCATTCAGCCTCAGTCACCTCCTACGCCACCAGTGTGTCTCTCTCCAACCCTGGCCTGGCCCCTTCACCCCACACTCCCCTCCCGCAGGGCCAGCCCACTATGACCCCACCTCCTAACCTTAGCTCTGGCTCCATGAACCTGGGCTCCCTGCAGTTGCAATGCAACATGCCTACGACCAACATCGGTCTGGGACCCCCGCCGCATACACAGCGGCTACAGGGCCAGATGGCTACAGTTAAAGGTCATATTTCCATTCGGTCCAAAGCCACTCAGCAACTGGCCCCGGCCCCACACCAGCAGCAGCTCTATGGCCGCAGCTCAGGGGCTGTGGCCATGCAGGGCACACCGCGCACCTTGGCGGTACAACGTGGTATGATGCCAAACCTCATGCCTACACCGGCACCATACAATTCCATGAACATGACACCCCTCAATGCCATGTCAGCCAGCTACCGAATGCCCCAGCCCATGATGAACAGTGGCTATCATGGCAATCCCCCTTACATGAATCAGCCAGCCCAGTACCCCATGCAGATGCAGATGGGCATGATGGGAGGGCAGGGTTACCCGCAGCAGCCTATGCAGCCCAATCACCATAGCAACATGATGTATACCGGTCCCTCCCATCACAGCTATGCCGGTGTCCCAAAACAGTCACCATACATGAGCAGATGAGCAGCCAAGAACTGAAAAAGGAGATATGGGGCCAGAGCTGATACTCGCTGTACTCTAAATGTTCATTACTCACACTCTCCAGTGCCAAGGCTGGCGCAAGTGAGGTTAGGTGACCAAGAGACAGAGAGGGTTTTTGGGTTTCCCCTTTTTCTATGTTGTCATTTTGTCCCTTTTTATTTGGGCTCATTTTTCCTCCCCTCCCAGCTGGCTGCATATGGGAGCAAGTTGGTAGGATTCTGGGCTTGGGCTGTGCCACACTGCTTCAAGCCAGGCCTACGCAGTCCTTTGCAATGTGGTTTCTCATAGGCCCAGAAGTCTCCTCCTCCTCTTCCTCTTCATGTGAAGCAGGAGAATAGAGGAGGAAAAGAATAAGCAAGATGCACAGAGAAGTACAGTACAGGAGTACATTGCTTTGTCTGACTGCAAATGAAAAACAGTGATTAACTGAACAGTACTCAACCATGCACACAATCTTTTAATTGATATGGGAAGCCTTACCTTGGAAAAAAAAGAGACAATGAAACATTGTAGGCGGACTCTTGATTTGTTAAACATAATGTCGAATCCTATTTTTGTTGTTGTTGTTTTTGTTGATTGTTTTTTCGAAATACTCGTGTGCAGTCCGACCTCTTATATGCTTTGGTCTTTATATATGTGGCATTCTGAATTGGTGATACACCTTTTTGCTCTCTCAGAAATAAGCAAACTATGTGGCCACCTGGTCAGACAGCTGTTGTTTCCAGAAAAGCAGAGGAATGGGGCCTGCGATGTTTGACCTGGTGATTTGTTTCTACAGTCTCTGGCTTCCCGGATGAACAGTGTACCAAAAATAGAAAAGACATGGAAGAGAGGAGTGTTTTTCTGTCTTTCTATATGTCCAGAAATGAAAGAAGTAGCATTATTTTCCAGTTTGCTGCCACAATGAAACGTTTAGATGTAAATATTCTGGTACTTCCCAATATCCAGACACACACACACACACACACACACACACACACATATACATATACACAAACACACACATATATACACAAACACAAACACAAACTGGCTAGCCAATCGGTGGCTAGCTCAGGAAAGTACAACATTCAGCTGTTCTTGTTCACACTCCACTGACAGACAGTGTATTATGTCAGCCTTTTTAGCAGTTTAAGGAATGCAGAACAAACAGTGGGATTTCCATTTAACTGCTTTAAGGAAAGTCAGTTATCTATTGCTGACTTCCCTCCTTTAAGTGTTAGTGACCCAAATAGGTCGAGGAGTCTGCTTTTGAACGGTGTATTTTTTCTGTATTTTTATTTTATTTTTTACATGTAATTTCTGCGAAACTCTGCACTCTCATTGGCTAGATGTATGGTGGTAGACAGGTAGCCTTTTTAAAAGGTTTGCCTAAATGCCTGATCTAGTGCATGGTTTGGCCCTCACATAGAGGCACACTCAAATGAAAGCAGGGTCGGAGGTGAGTAAGTGCTCGAGGTCCTGTTGGAAGTGGCGTTTAACTGGCAGGGGTGAAACAGTTGACCTTGTTGCTCCATGTACCAGTATTCAAAGTCAAAAGAGGAGTTTTCATTTCCTTGCAGACCTGACATTGCATACTTTATTTGTGTGTATTGTTCTGTTCTGTACTTATTTTTTGTTGTGTTTCTTTCTGAATTTTTTCAGACTGGGCAGCTTTCTTTTATGACACAAGCTGACTCTTTTTGACTTTAGAAAACCTATTGTAGAGAAAATGTTTTTTCTATAATATAAAAGGAAACTCTGACATTGATATTGGTACTGTCATTTTTTTCACTTCTGTTTCAGGAAAAAAAACAATACATATTTTTTAGCTCGCCTCTTGGGTAATAATTACTAAGAAATTCAAAATTTAAAAAAATTACCACTCACTTTTAGTGACTTTAAGATGCCTTTAACCTCTCCATTCCATCTCATCTCTAGAGTTTTTCTATCTTTGTGTAGTATATTAATGCTATTTTAAACAAAAGGACTACAAATATCTAAAGGTCACTTGGCATTTTTTTTTTTTTTTTTACTTCCTGTGTGTGTATAGGATGACTTCCTTACATTTGAGAGGCATGTAAAAAGGAGCTCAGTATATTTCTGTCTGTTTATATCGCTTCCCTTTTTGTATCCTTTGTAATTGTACATGTTGCGTTGTATGCTAAGAGAGAGCGCAAAATAAAGAGAGGAGTGACAGCTGTGCACAGTGAAGGTTGATTTGCGCTCAGCGGCCTCAACTCTACTCTGTCCCTGTATGTATTTCCATTTATTCTGTTTTTTTCTTTCTTTCTTAGCAAGTACTTTCAAAGAACTCTGTACATTTTAACATAAAATGAAAATAAATTATGTTGAGCCATTCATGTTTTCCTTGAGCTTTTTAGAGTTTTGTCTTAAGTCAGTTCAACAGTTAAATTATGGTAGCCCTCATTTCAGTCCACTGCTTCTGGATGTGCTGCAAAGAGATAAAGGATTCAAGGAGCTTTGTTGGTCATTACAGTTATGTGTGTGCAGTACATACAGAGGTGTGCAGGATTGGGTGTGTTTGTGTGGAGTGTATGTTTGTTTATGACTGTCAGAGACTATTATGGAGTCTGTTGGAGGTGGACCAAATGCTCCGGTACCTCCTACCAAGATGGCAAGAAGGTAATGTGTGTGTGTGAGGGATGTGTGGGGAAGGGAGGGAATGGTTTGCAATTAATTCTTGAGCATTCTTCATAACGTTAATGCACACAAGCAACAACCACTTTGTGAAAAACAGTACTTATTATTTTGAAGGGATTTCAACTCAAAAACCTTATTAATGTCTTTCCTTAAGTGTGTGGCTTCATAACCTTTGACGAACAACAACCCCACACGCATCATCATGTTCTGATTCAAATGTTGTTTATCTCTGGTGACATCACTTTTTGCCCCTACAGATCTTGCCCAGATTTTAAACCAGTCAAAGGAAGGATAAATACGCAAATACAGTTTGTCTCTCTAAAGTTAATATCACCTAAAAGTAAGTGTTCCAACTTGGCATAAAATAATGTTTGTTAATTGGACCCCAACCCTCATAAGTTGATTTGGAAAATATATTTCACTAGCTTGACATACTGCTTATTTCGTTCTTGGACAGTGAGAAAACATGTAAAGAAAATCAGTTTCACAAAGATTCACACCACAAGTAATTGACTGATGATTTTTATCCCATAGTGAACATTAATAATGGACTCAGAGGCATTTATTCAGTCACTTATGAAATTGCTTTGAGCACTTGTGGCCACTAGGCGACACTGTAAAACATAAGTGTGCCATATAAAAAAGGATCAATATCAGATTTAACGCCTCACCCCACTTCAGACTTTATCTTTGAATTTGCACTGAACCAGTTGCTGATGTCAGACCAGTTGGTGAATGCTACTCAACTGCACCAGTATACTGAATGCATTTGGTTTCTAAACATGACTTCTCAAGTGGCATTTTCACACAGTCAGTCACTGACTCACAGTGATATATTTCTGTTTAAAATAATAATTAGGCCTGCTTTTTATTTACTCAGTCCTGCTGAAAACAGGGAGACCCTCAAACTGTCTTCACCTGGTGTCTAAACTCAATTAGGCAATGATTAATATCATTTCATTAAATTAAAAGCATAATGTAATTTTAAGCAATGTAACAATATAACTCACGCCTGATGAACTGAGTGGTTTGCAGCAAAGTAGTGTCAAAACATTTGCTTC
Source organism: Scatophagus argus (assembly GCF_020382885.2). Lineage (NCBI taxonomy): Eukaryota > Metazoa > Chordata > Actinopteri > Scatophagidae > Scatophagus > Scatophagus argus. Next base: position 20,671,040 of record NC_058496.1, on the reverse strand, counting down.
AGCATCTTCATCACGCTGGCTACTACTATTACTAAAACAATCAACAGTATGCAGATTTACAAGCTGACGTGCTGAGTGTCTGTTCAGTGTATTGTTTGCAGCATTTTCAGGATCAATACTAGTCAACAGATCTCAGTTTTTTCTGCATCCTTTATGATCATAACAGAATCTGGACTGCCAAAACCAACCCACATTAATTATTATTAATTATCACGATGCACGATGAATATCTGTAATATTTTTGTGTTTTCAAATGATGTCTGTGCTTTTCTGTTCCTCTAATATTTAGTATAATGAATTATAATTGTGCACAGAGGGTAAAGTTATTTCTCATGACCTCTTGGTCTGCACATGTGTTGAACTTTATCTTAAGGGTGTGAACTCCATTTGGATGGAAGGTGGAGCTGCAGGCCACAAACTCTCAGATATCAGAGCTCTAAGACATTTCCTTCACTGTGTAGCCAATTTTTATTTGCCTGTGTTTGTGGAGTTCCTGAAAATCAAGCAAAGCTCTTTTGCTGCACTTAAATCATACTGTCTGAGACATGATGGAAGGTTATGACGGTGGTAGCTGCCAAGCATCTAGCATGCAACACAGTGTGTACAGGTTGTGGTAAGGGAGATATTGGAGCATTATTTTTTATTGCCCTTATTTGCAATATGTTTTCATATATAAACAATATATTGTGCATTGGTTTGAAGAAAACAATATGTTAATCACCAATTGTACATAACATAAACTCTGTATGGCATCTTTGTTTCTTTATTTGTTGTCCAAATAACATGCAGTAATCTTTTCATGACATGAAGTGATCAATAAAAAGTCATTATTCTCATTATGTTCATTACTCCATGTTTGCTATTCCACTAATAATCCTGTTTGGAGGAATGTATAAACCTAGATTTGCTGTTCATTAGAAAACAAAAGGTTTAATGAACTGCCTGTAGTCTATCTGAGAGACCATTTTCTCTAAGCATGTTTGTATCATTGTCAGTGAAGCTGCAAAGCATGTCCGTGTATCTGTTTGTTTGAATGGAAGGGAACTCACAAGATGAAATCTGATACTAGAAACAAAATGTCAGACCAGCTACATCTTAAGGCCAATCAACGGTCTGTTTTACTGGTGTTTACTGTGGCTCTCCTTCCACGGTCCAATCACAGCCAAGTCACGAGCAAACCAGCTACCGTATTGTTGACCTATGACTCTAGTAAGTAGGCGGGATTTTACGGTCTACGTCCATTCTGATTGGTTCGCTGTGTTCCTCTATCCCTTCTCACGTCAGGATCTGCTCCACCTAACGGGAAGCAACGACGGCTGCTTAATCTTCCAGTGGGGAAGAAGGTGAAAGGCGAGACAAAAACGTAAAAATTTGTCTTCGGTAAGTCACCTGCACTTAGTGAGCGGCAATCTATATTTTTTTTATCCAGAATGACATCGTTATTTTGGTGTATTTTCATCCCATATGCCGAGTGATTGATCTTTTCCTCAGTCATGAGACTGTGAGGCAGGAGGAGGGACATGTAGCATCTTCTGAGGAGATGTGAAGGCCTTCGACTGCTTCGTTCCGATATAGTTAGTCGGTTAAATGTGTCGTTGTGGTAATAATTATGTGTAACCTAGCTGCATGTTCAGATTATTTTAGCCCTGCGTGATATCCGGTTTGAACTTGATAGCATCGTCGCATATTTAATTAATACACCGGTGTCACATTTCGCAACCACCTTAACTTTGCTGTAGCTAAAGAGGACTTCATGGTACTGTATAAAGCAAAAGAAAATGACACATCCTGGCATCTCTGTATGGAGATACCAGCGCGCCAAACTTGTTTTTTTTAAAATGACATTTAATTTTGTAACCATAAAACTGGCCCGCTACATTTCATGCTTAGTTCACAGGAACCATCCATTCACGCGTGAAAAGTTCCTACCGTGAAATGTAATGACTGTGGATTTGACGTGTATCGTGCAATACGGACTTCACCTGTGGATTCAAATGAAACATAAAAATGCTTTGCTCTTCAACATTTTGAATAAACAAATATATATATATATATATGTATAGATACGCATTGAGCACACAAACCCGTTGTCTGCTACGGAAGTTAGCAGTGTGTGTGAGCAGCGTTATCCCGAGCTAAAACCTGCTTCTATTCACCAAGAAATGTGTCACATGACAGGAGGAAGGGCTGACTTTTCGGTTGGTACGAATGGTATTACTCATTTTAAATTTACTTATTAGTCACTGTATAGACTTAGGTAGGGTATTGGCTTTTAAGAAAATTTAAGTTCTGTTCAAATACTGTCAGACATCATTCAGACACTGTTGTTCAAAGATTCTCAATGAAATCTTCAGACATCATCATTTATTCACATTGTATACAATGCAAATTCTCATTCAAACTGCTTTTTTGCTTTTGTTTTTATTGTTAGCCTCCAGCCAAAATGATCCACAGCCTGTTCTTAGTTAACGCCTCAGGGGACATTTTCCTGGAGAAGCACTGGAAGAGTGTGGTCAGCCGCTCTGTGTGTGACTACTTCTTTGAGGCACAGGAGCGCGCCACTGAGCCGGAGAATGTCCCTCCAGTGATCCCCACGCCGCATCACTACCTTATCAGTGTGCTCCGGCATCGCATCTACTTTGTTGCAGTCATTCAGAGTGAGGTGCCACCGCTGTTTGTCATTGAGTTTCTGCACAGGGTCGTCGACACCTTCCAGGTTCTGGTTTCCTTGCATTTTTTAGTTCACTTTCAGTAGAGTTTAAATGACTGGTATCTAACTTTTGAATGTCGTGGTTGCGTTCTTTGTTCTCAGGACTATTTTGGAGTGTGTACAGAGGCTGCTATTAAGGACAATGTTGTAGTGGTCTATGAACTACTGGAGGAGATGCTGGACAATGGATTTCCACTGGCCACAGAGTCAAATATCCTCAAAGAGCTCATTAAACCTCCTACCATCCTCCGCACAATGGTCAACACTATCACAGGTACAATCCATGTACATGTTAAGCACAGGCCACAGTGAAGTTCAAACAGTTATTAAAACAAGTTGTAAAAGTATTTACCACCACTTTGTTTGCAAATGAGCTCACCTTGTCCCTTGGTAGGAATAGTTTCACATGGTCTCCTGTTAATATGATGTGCTTTGTTGATGCTTTGGAGGTGAATCCCTATACTCAGGAGACAACACATTCCGATTTTGTTTTCACAACAAAACATGAAAACTGAGATGCCATTCAGATAAAACGTTAATGTGAGGTCAGAGTCGCGAATAGATTGAACAGTGCTGGTTAGAATCAGTATCATCCATTTTTTTGTATATATGCTCATTATATTACATTGGGTTGCTATCTGTACTGCAGGCAGCACCAATGTTGGTGAACAGCTCCCTACAGGCCAGCTGTCAGTGGTTCCATGGCGACGCACTGGAGTCAAATACACCAACAATGAAGCCTATTTTGATGTAGTGGAGGAGATCGATGCTATCATCGATAAATCAGGTATTTCTCTCAACAGCATGGTGGTCAAGCACTTAACTTTACCAATGCTTCATTATTTAGCCTCTCTGTTCGCTAGGACCAAATTTCTGTTTATAAGCTTATCACACCGTACGTCCTAATGAATTTGATTATTGCTTTATGTGAACATTTTATATCATCTTGCCTGATCATACATTGTAAAGTAATGTGTTTTTTGCATTAGCAAAAACACTGAAACAAATTGTTGAATGGCGTATATATCAGCTGTCAGCAGCACTTATTGGTGTCTCTCTTTGAAATGTGTTTTGTTCTTCATCTGTGTGGTTTTTGCTTTCTCGCAATTTCTTGCGTCAACCCACCAACCCTCCTGCTCAGGATCCACTATTACAGCAGAAATTCAGGGAGTTATTGACGCCTGTGTAAAGCTAACGGGCATGCCCGACCTCACTCTGTCATTTATGGTGAGTTGCCACTTTTCCAGAATTTTTACATATCTTTTTGTTTACTCTGTAGATCCACACCATTAGACTCATATAGAAAATTTGTGCACATATACACAATTGCAAGTTAAATTTCACATTTTATTTTCTTCACCCTCAAACTGTCCTGGCCCTCTGCCTTTGTCTCCCAGAATCCTCGGCTTCTGGATGATGTCAGCTTCCACCCGTGTGTTAGGTTCAAGCGCTGGGAAGCTGAGAGGATCCTCTCCTTCATCCCCCCTGATGGAAACTTCCGATTGCTCTCCTATCATGTCAGCTCTCAAAAGTAAAGAGATGAAACATATTATCTATATGTTATTATCGAGTAGTCGACATAATACTGCATGTGTTTTGTCAGGATTTTACCTCAAGCAGTATACCAATGACCTTTACTCTTTGTTTTCTCGGCCTGCTTTATCATCAGCCTGGTGGCAATTCCAGTGTACGTCAAGCACAACATCACTTTCCGGGAGGGAAGTTCCCAGGGGCGTTTTGACTTGACCCTGGGGCCCAAACAGACCATGGGCAAGGCTGTGGAATCAGTTCTAGTCAGCAGCCAGTTGCCCAGGGGTGTCCTCAATGCCAACCTCAACCCATCCCAGGGAACATACACCTTTGACCCAGTCACAAAGGTATTCAGAAATCATGTATGAATAGCCTCAGATGGTCTTAATTTACACCGGTCTTCTTCAGGATCAGACATGCCACCATTTGCCTTGGTTTGACCTTTTTCCAAGTGGTAGTGATGTCATATTGACATTTTGATGTTTTGTGTTTTGCCTAGATGTTGTCATGGGATGTTGGTAAGATCAACCCACAGAAGCTTCCAAGCCTGAAAGGCACCATGAGCCTGCAGGCTGGAGCCTCCAAACCTGATGAAAACCCCACCATCAACATCCAGTTCAAGATCCAACAGATGGCCATCTCAGGTAGGTACACACACACACACACACACACACACATATACATACACGCGTGACTGTTGTTATCTCCGCTTATATCATGCAGTCATTTCCCTGTTAAAAAAATAAATCCCTGGGGTTACTTTCTCTCTAGATTCTCATACACAACAGTCAGGCTCCCTGAGTGATTTAGATTTATTGTTTTTGATTACTTAATGACTATAATTTCCACTTTATTTTTTACATTAAAATTAAGTTGACCTCAAACTCCACAAGTAAGATAAGCTTTCATCACAGAGCCTGCTCAGCTGATAACCACCTGACCTATCCTATTTTGTGAGTACAGTGACACGATGGCCACTAGATGGCGCCAAATGCCATAAACACATCTCCTCACAGAACATATTTACATATATGATTATATGGTTTGCTTTAATGAAACTCTTCAGCTAAATAGTGATGTGACTTTGTTAGCAAACATATTTCCCAACTTGTGATTATCCTGTGCAAGATTTTTCCACCTCTTTCACAACATGGAAGGCAGCATAGCTTTACATTTCAGGTCATTTAATAACAATTGCTACTCTTCTGAAGGTATTTTTAGCCAGTTTCTGAATTTGTAAATGTATTTCTTAATCCAGGTAGCATAAAATGACTGATGTGTCCTCACATATACAAAATATTAACAGTTGTTCATGTTGTACAAATTGAGCACAGACAGATGTGATGTACCATCTTTGTTTGGATTAGGAAAAGGACATGGTTTTTGGTAATTGTGTTAAAAAGCTTATTTATGGTGTAGTGGACTGAATATATTTTTGTCCAGAGTGTTAAAGAAAGTCTTAAAGGATCCTGGAAATAGCTTCTAGACAGTGGTAAATCTTCCATGACCATCTGGGTTTTTCTCAGTTCACCATAAATATTTCATGAGGAAGATCAGATGCTTTGCGTTGTGACTCAAATGTAATGGTAATATGTGCACATCAGACTGTGTGTATTGAGAAGTTGTTGGTATTTTTGTCCTTCAACAGGGCTGAAGGTGAATCGACTGGACATGTACGGTGAAAAGTATAAACCTTTCAAAGGCATCAAATACATGACGAAGGCTGGCAAGTTCCAGGTGCGGACATGAAGACTACTGCCCTGTGACTACCGGACCAAACCACCATGAGACTGAGGGTGATCTGATGAGGGAAGGGGAGGTGGTACATTCCCTGTGTATATGCATTTCAGTATTTAACTACTGACATTGGAGGCTCTTTGTAGCAGTTAAGAAAGGACCATTGCACATAAAAACACTCTGAAATAAACATGTCAAATGTCCAGGAAACTTGTTAGAGCTTTGAAAGAATCTGGAGAGTTTGTGCAATTAAACTTTTTCATCTCTGTCCAAGCTGAACCCAGGTCAAACCCAACTGGTCACAGTATGTATTTCTTCCAACAGAACAGCATTTTTCATTGATAATTTTAAGTCTGAAGCCAAAACAAACCCAAGCCACTACAGGAGAAGTTGTGCCAGTTTGTGTCAGTTCAGACCGCAATGTCAAACTCAGACAAACAAGCAGGCCACAGCCTGATGCTGTACAGGTTCAGCTGTGGGTATCAGGTTTGAAATTGATGTGTCCTCCACCTTTCAGCACCATTTCATTGTCTGTGGCATCTTTGTCTGGATAGATATGTACTGGTGACTGTTTTCATTCTCCATAAACTAGTGGCAGTTCCTTTAATCTTATAGATCGTGGTTCCATTTTACTTTTCTCTGATGCTTAGGAAGGAGTCCTCGCTGTTTTTTTTTTTTTGTATCCTCCTTCTTCTTCCCAGTTTTTTAGTTTGTTCTGTTGTTGTGTTCCTCTCCTCATTGCCATGATTTGATGGTTTTGTCTGCATCACTGACATGAGAATATGACATTGAAGCCGTCCTCAATCATGCACTCTCACATCTGCTGGTACTAATATTTCCTTTTGATGCAAGTGAGATGGATGTAAAGTTTCTGAAGCTGTTTGAGCTATTTATTACAGTGAAAGGCTTTGGGAAAAGTTGAAGAACATGTTTATCTGTTTTATTCCAAATTTCATTATTATTTATTAAACAAAGGAGTGGATCCATTTGCTGAAGAAATGTCTTGTGTACTTGTGTACAGTGTTTCCTAATTATGTGTTCTGTCATTAAATTCTTCAGAGTCTAAGCTCCACAGCAGTTTGTTACTATGACCAACAGTATGGACTTTTTCCTCACTGGCATATAGAAACACGTGACCAACGAAAAGATTTTTGATCCGGTCAGTTTGGTGCTGATTGCTTTGATCCAAATTGTCCAGAAAATGATCTCTCAGTGCATCGCGACCCCTACAATCAGAGCTTCTGTAAACTGTGCATATAGAAATCTACTTAACAACTCAAAATCAAAGGAGTATATTCAATTATCTATTATTTAAGTTGGCCAGGTACCTGAGAAGAAACATTTGCTTTTTGTGTGTGTTTGTTAAGCAGTTTCCAATGGAGTGTTATAATGGTGTAAAATAAAGATTTCATGTGTTATAACAGTGGGAACACTAATTACTAAATGTGTTTGAGACTCTGAAGCTAAATATTTTTATATTTGTTACCAGCCTTAATGAATGATAAATTAATTTTAGTTGTCAAAACAGATTTTGATGACTTTTCACAGTACTTAACATGTATTTTTGCAATATTTTGGACATAGGCAAATGTATTCATGCTCTGAGCGTATTAATATTAATATGTAATTCATTAGTACTTCTACATGTACATGGAGTCAGGGTGAGATGCTTTGTTCAACATTTTCATATCGAAAAACAGTTGGCTACAAAGCTCAGTCAGATAATGTTGTGTTCTCATTGTAAAAATGTGTCCTGATTATGACAGGAGTGAAACCACACTCTTGTTTCTATTTTGTTCTGTCTCTTAATAACCTCATAAACAGTTAATTACACTGCATGCAGTTTTAACAACAAATTATTATGTTATTATTATAACATATTGTTATGTTTTTTCATACGAAGATTTAAACTGTGTCTTTCTCTAAACCAGCAACCTCTCGGTGACCCAGCATACATAAATCTCTAAATGACAGAGTGTGTAAACTGTAAACTACATGTATAGAGTGTATAGGTCCATGTATATCTCACACACATGCTTACAGATGTGATGTACACATAAGTCACCATAGACAAACATTGCTGTATTTATTTACATTTTCCTATTTGTTTAAAATTTGTCATTACCAAAAAATAGTGCTACTTTTCCTGGCCCATTTGAATTTGGAATTGAATATCCCTGATCTAATCAGTCCTCTTGACCAACACAGTCCTGCGTAGTTCCCTTCCTGCAGCTGAGGATAAGGCCCTCATTTGTGATATCACTTGAGAGACACCTGAACTCTGTCAGCTGGGGTCACCGCTCCCCTTCATTAGAACAGCCGCATGTGTCCGAGAGGGAGACAGGGCTCCTCATCCTCCTTCCCGTCAGGGTGTCGCAACATCTGGTCTGATGCCACTCGTGGCATCACAGATAGTAAACCTCTCTTTCCGACACTTGAATGGCAAAGAGTCGGGTGTTTTAGATCTTCCATTGCAAAATCGCAAGGAAGATCTAAAACACCCGATGGCCTCATGTATGACAAATACCAGTTAAACTGAGCGTTTCAAAGGCCCCCCAATCCTGTTGTGTGACGTCACGCCCCCTTGCTCCGGCTGGCAAGACTCCACTCCATAATTTACTGAGAACTTTAACCCCTCCAAAAGATACAACCTCTCCCTCTGTCTGCAGCACCTTCCTCCAGACAGCAGCTTCAAGTCAGAGTTATGTCATCGCGCTATAACTTTTTCCTCCCTAACTGTTTTTGTGCATGATTTTTTTTTTTAATTGGAAAAGTTATTATATGCACATTTTAAGCCCCGGGTTCTTTTATTCTGATGTCTAAGAGCTTTTGCCAGATTTCATTGTTTCTTTTTATTTAGCACACTCTTCTGTAAGGTGACTGGAATAGCGAGCAACTTAAGACCAATTCATCACGGGTGGTACGTTGTCTCTTTTCATTGTGAGTGTAATATTTTTCGTGTTGCAGATTTGGATTCAGAAGCGGCTAACTCAGTACTTTTTTGTGTTTGCATGCAGAATTGAGAGTAAAATAAAAATTTCTGAGCTGCATTGTTTAGCCGTAGTTTATAAACCAAACGGCTGGAAGATGCGTGAAGATTCGGTATTTTCTTTTGGATGAAATCACTCATGCTATCACTGATAATAATAATGACGATTATTGGTGACCTGTGACATATGGGATAATCACCGATAGCAGATATTTACATCTGCAATAGAGTTTGGGACTGTCACGTGGATGTAAATCAAAATGTGTGTTCACACCGAGTGAAAGTGCCGTTTTTGCCACCTAAAGCAATTAGGCCAATGTCCTCACACACAGCCCTGCTGTGCTGTGCGTGTCCTGCTGTGGATAATAAGTACTATCTTAACGTAAATCTGAGGATGCTTGTTAGTTTTTATCTGATTGCTTTGATCGGTGCGGTCCGGCCGGGCTCCCTGTAGGCGTGTTCAGAAGCTTCCTGTCTGTAACCACGTGGACATACAGTAATAGTAACAACAGCGGCATGTGGGGGCTCATTAACAGTGTCTGTGCATATCGAAGGGCCGCAGATGCCGCGAGACAAAAATGCCAATTAAACCACGTGCTGAGCTGGCAGAGCGCGTGCTGCCGCTTCCCAGTCCCATTGCCTGTATTTAAGTACCTCAGCTGATTTTAAGTTTAAGCGAGATATATTCCTTTATATGCAGCTAACCTCACACTAAATTTGGTCACTGGCTGTCTGTAATTGCTGACACGTTATTGCTTACAAGTAGCTTTTTAGTTTGCAGTTAGCCAAATGGTGAAGGGAAATACAGAAATATGTGTCATGAACAGGTCCAGCAGCAGCTACTTTCAACTTCTTACACGTCAGACTACGAGCTACACAATAATAAAGTGTTTGTCTTGAACTCTGATATTAAGATGTTGGCTGTAGTGTAGCTAGCTAGCTGCAAACAAGCTAAAAGTTGAAATGTTAATGCTGTGTTTTTTGTTTTTTGTTGTTTGTTTTGTTTTCCGTTTCTTTGTTTTGTATTTTTGGGTTCACATTTAAATGGTGTAATTGCTTCATTGCGCCCCAGTGTTATAGGGAAATTATTCGTTATTAAGTCTGTTTATTTTCACAAGTTGCAGTTGGTGTTGTGCTAGTGGCCAGAAAGCAAAACAGCCATAAACATTAGCAATAGTCAATAATATTTTTAAAAAATATGTAAAAATCCATTTGTCATTTTCCTGTCTTGAAAGGCCCTACAATAGCTCTAAACCTTTCCAATTCTAAATCCATAATAATTGTATATCATTATAACAAAGCCCACTAAATAATGTTAACATTAAGCCTACAAATTTTAAATTGAATTTAGGTGGCTTTTACCCACAGTTGCATTGCTGTTAACATCTTAAAAACATGTTCAGTACAGGCTGTGAAACCAGTCAGTGGCAAAGAAACATTGGGTCTTCTCAGCACAATTCACTTTATTGACGGTTGACTGGAGCGTGTGACCACAAAACAAAGAGGACTGTCCCTGGCATCAACTTATCAGCCCCCGTCTTTCATTCAGGGAGACATAAGCCCCCCCGTCCATGTGGGATCTGCCATTAAAACACAGTATCTTCTAAACTGTTCACGTAGGCTTGTGTGGATATGAGCCAACTGGCTACACAGCACTGACAGCTGTGTTTGCAAACCAGACAGTGTGCAGACAGCAATCAGGAGTGTCTCGACTCTAAGACGGGGAAAGCAATATTATCAAATGTTACCCAGCCTTTATATCAACTATTTAAATGCATTTAGGGACACACGACAAGATAATATTTGGTCAATATGATGTGAAGTGATAAATGTAATACAATGAACCACTGACTTTTCAATTTTGTGGCATAGTCTTTTCTTAGTTGACCATATTGCTTTATGTAATTGATACCTTTGATATGGTCAAGGCACGGTCTGATGGACAGGACGTGTAGATTACATGCCAGGAGAACCTGGGATGCTGAGGGTTCTGCTTATAGTTGCTTCCTATTGTATCTGTCTTTCTTAGTTATGCAATTTTAGGAAAATGGCTGTAGAAGATTCTATCCTTGAGGCTTACAGTGGAGTAGGACACCTGTAATTTACTAGCCTCACCAATTATTTCAAGGGCATAATTTACAGTTAATGTAGAAATCAACCATTGAAGACACAGATATCCAGTCTTCCACAGACACACATAAAGGCCTTGGTGTCCAATCACACCAGGAAGTCGCACATAAAAAAATTATTTGCTTGTCCTTAAGATAAGAGGTGCTGGAAGCTTGACAGCATAGTGAGTACCTTAACTATTTATTGTTGGTTTTGGCTAATTCTGTGTGTGGCAAAATGGAAAGTGAAGAGGAAAACTCGATTGATTGACAGGGTTTTATAAAATTGCATGGTGTGACACAGACTCCAAGATCCTGAAAGATTTGTTCAATCAAAGGTATGTGATTGAAGTATGAAGTTTCCAAACATTCACCAGGCAAATGTTCACTGCTAGTCTCAATTTTCAGGCTGGTAAGCTAATTTGCCAATTTGCAAATTCAGTTGCAGCACTTTGAAAAGCGTGTGAATGTACTTGCAAATTTCACTCTGGCTCAGATAGATCCAGGTCTTGTCCTTACCATTAAGGCTACACCCAAAGTTCCCACAACCTTTACTCGCAGGAGCAATATTGTAGACACTGACTAGAAGACACCACTGCAAAATCAAGGGTATGGGCACTTTTATTTAGCATTAATTAAAATATTTTGTGATGACCCTCTGTGGCTTTGCTGTCTCTCAACACTTTCAGATTGTGCTCAGGCCGGGCAGACACTACCATGACTCCCCAGGCTTCAGCTCCATGCCCAGTCTGTGGTGGGCTCCATGCTGTCCCTCAGGGTAGTTCGGAAAGATGGACTCCATACTGAAAGTTACCACCTGGATTCCCCAAGGCCACCTGGGTGACCGGGAACACAATAAAATAAAGAAGTTTTGCCTGTATGGCTCAGGCTAGAAGACAAGATGAACATTAAACTTACTGTTTTGGCATCAGCCCTCACAGTTAAGGGGATTGAGGATTTTCTAGTGAAGTTTAATATCTCAGTAGAAAAAGTCAACAGCAAAGACTAATCCTAGACAAGTTATCTGCATGTCATACCGTTGTTTGGGCCTGACGAACTTACAGCAAGTGAAGCCAGATATCCATGTGACATTTGGATGGTACCTAGTGTTTGTTATGATTTTTATTTTTAATTTTTAATCTGGTAATTTTAAATTCTACTTTTAAAAGTTTGTTCATCCATAGTTTTCAGAGACAAAATAGCCATAAGAGAGGACGGTCACCATGTCCATGCCAAGGGCAGGGCCCGGTCCGCCACCCGAGCACGTTTATGAGATCTCCATGGATGCCGAGGAGGCCCAGTCACTCCACTTGCATAAGAAATCCTTAGAGACAACATCTCCTCTGACCAAATATATTGAGACTGAACACCAGCAAGCGGGGCTCTTCTCTCTGTCACCCGCCGATGCCTCCTTGGATGCCACTCTTGATCTCCAGAAAAAAAGGAGGAAGAAATGTGGCGCCTGTACTCCTTGCCTTCGTAAAGAGAACTGCGGTACCTGCGCAAACTGTCTGAACCGCAAGACAGGCAAGCAGATCTGCAAGCTGCGCAAATGTGAACAGCTAAAGAAAAGACGGAATGAGTTTGAGGTGAGTAAGGCACGAATATTGTTTTTCTCTGATACTACTTTTATTGTTTATGGGAATACTGTATTAGTTTTAGTATAACAACAGCATGAATAATATATGTTTCAATGTGTATATTTTTGAGTCCCACAAATTCAAGAGGATACTATGAAATGTTGCCAACAATGGTCCAGAACACTGCAAATGTTGTTAATGGTGGGTCCAATTCAAAAATATAAGCAATCAAGAGTGTTGGAAACATATCAGTCCGAGCATTGCTCCATTTGTTCAAACAAACCCGGACAAGTGACTTATCACAAATGTCAAGTTAACAAAGTATGCTCTTATTCCTGTCTGATTATTAGTGACCAGTAAACAAGGTGGTGATGGGACAGCTAATGTTGGACATTTATTGAAGCCACTGATGTTTCCTGAGCTTCTTTAGCGGTTTTCAGCCAAAGCAAGATATTATTTTACCATCTCATACACACTCACATTGTTTTGTTACACACTCACACTCAGGGATTTTTTTTTTTTTTTGTGGAACCATGTTCTACTCTTAGCTAGTGTGATTGTGTCATTGTAGTGCCATGCTCAAGATACCTGAGCAGAAGACTAGAATACAACAGAGAGTATACTCATCCACACATTGCCATACTTTGATTACAAACATCAGAAACTTCTTGTTTGAAATGGCCATTCAGTGGCTTTAAGCTTTGGGGCGATTGACATTCCTTTTCTGTCAAGCCAAGACATGCTTCTCCTCAGGTTGGGTTCAGAAGACCTTTTTTACATATACAGTTGAATATTTTATTGTCCGTATGGCAACTGACCAAGACTTCTATCTCCGCTTCCTCTTGTGAACATAAACTACTGTGTAACAGAGTTAGTTAGTCACTCCTCTGTTAGTTTAACAGAGGAGTGACTAACTAACTCTGTTACACAGAGTTTAACAGAGGAGTGATGGCAGTTACTGTCCTGTCAACAATATATTTATCAAGTACTCTTCCCTTACTAATGCATTGTTGTGTACAAACAACAAATACTTTCTGGTTATGCTACAGCTGCTTAAACATATAGTATATTGGAAAATCAGTTTAGAAAGCATGTTTAAAAGCAATCTTTTACTAGTTCTTTCCACTGAAAAACTATTTTGATAGATGATTGGAAATTATGGAAAAGCATATTCTGATGACAAACTGAATGTGAATTATTGCAATTATTAAACACTCAAGGCATGAATTTAACATGCATGGAATTGCCTGATCCCAAACAGAAGCACTTGTGGAATACTGTATGTATGTACTGTATGAATGGTGTTTCTTTATAGGTGGAAACATTTTGTGAACAAACTACTTCAGTAATCATTTTTCAAGCAAAAAAGCCAAACGTTCTTTGGTTCCAGCTTCTCTGGAGTGATGCTTTTTTAAAAAATTTTCTCTATTTTAAAACTGTATTGTTGTTGTTTCAGGTTAGGTTTGGGTTTGTTGGTTAGAAAAAACAAGACATTTACAGATGTTGGGCTATTGGGAAATTCTGATTGCAAAAACCTATTTCTCAAGCAATAAATCAATGAACCCACAAAATAGTCAGGCAGTAGCCTCACCTTTATTTAGATTTATTGAGACCTTCTGTGAGTGCTGTGACTGATCTTTCCTCAGAGGGCTTTTCAGTCCGTGTATGCTCTTAGACAGAGCTGCAGCTGTATAATAAAGCAGTGAGTGAGTCTGTCTCCACACACACTAAAGTAGAGACCTGAAGTTTCTTTTTAACAGGTGGAAGAGTGGGCCCAGTTATACCTACCTTAGATGTAGTTAATGTAGTTAATAAATACAGAGACTATGAATAAATGCTTGCTGTGCATATGTGTTGAGGATACAGATGGGTAACTTTATACTCACCGTGGTTATAGGTGGTGTTATGTAAATGTTTCACAATCTGTTTAAACCACTGAGTGAATTTTAGTTCGTTTTAACAGAGTGTGAGTGGACAGTGTGTGCGTTTCAGAGATTGAGAGATTGTGAGGGCTACCAAACAGCAGCAGTGGAGAATTCCTTCAGTTGCCTGGGCTTTGTCCTTTGACCTCTGAGGGCTCGAATGAGGGTGGGGGTTAACCTCAGGCATTTTCTGTTTGTGTGTGTGCAGGCGTGTGAAGAAAGAGAAAAGAGTGAATGTTTTGAGAGCGTGCACTTGTGTGTTAATAGAAGTGCACGTGTGTGTTTGTGTGTGTGTGTGGCTCTTTGTGTTTGTACATGCATCAGCATCTTAGATGGGGGGATGGGCTGTAAAGTCAAGAAGGAGGACAGGAAGATGCAGCTAATGGTCAGCAGTATTGGAGGAGGAAAAGCAGGAAAAACCAGACTAGCTGTCTAAAGTGTGACCAAGGAGCATATACAAAGTATGCCTCCAGCAGCACTGATTTGTTATCTCAAGTCTTCTATAATAACCAATGTTTTCTATCAAAGATTCTAAAATTCCAGTTTATAATAAAAGCCATGATAATCAAATATTCTGCAAGTTTGTGCAGCATCAATTCAGATATCCTGTTGTCTCGAAACATGCTGCAATCACTATTAGGTTCCTGTTGACATCCAATGTAACTAAACAAATATACAACACCTCCCCACAAATCAGTATGTTCTGAGGCGTAGATCAGAGGCGTAGATGACTTTGGAGACAAGGACATGACATGTTGTTCTTAAAGAGCAGAACTAAAGTCAAGAGGAAAAGGCACAAGGTTGTTGAGACATTGCTGAGGCCTGTTCTGTCTGATAAGAGGTTTTTTTAAGTGACAGTTACAGCACATCAAGGACTCCTGCGACATGGTAACAGTTATAGAAACACTACTCAGTATGAAATCAGTGAGAACAAATTGTCTTAGTTGTCTACAGAGTTGTCTTTGTTGTCTATAGACTCTTTTTAGTGGTGTTCAAGTGTACCTAAATTTCATATCAAAACCACTAAATATTTCTGCTAATAATTATAATTAATTATTATACTTTTCTTTATTATTTTCCCCATCACCTGAGAGAAACATGATATATTATTGATGTCATACATAATTTATGTGCACTTATCTTAGCGCAGTGTGTGTGAGGGTCTGTACCGCATTGACCACATTTACAGTCGTGCTATTTCTCTCCTGTCCACTGTGGGCGGGACTTATTGTTAGTCTTACACACACACACACGTTCAGTAGAGCGGAGGAGGTTTTAATGTTAAATGCCCAGCACAAGAGAGCGTGAGATACGTGTTTTCTTATGAACAGTAACATAACCATTTCTTAGCTAATAGACTGGTTGAAATTCCACACAGTCAATAATGTGCTTAGTGTGCCTTACAGCTTTATTTGCAGTTAGATCACTTGAGACAGGTGACTGTAATTGTTCATGTCAAATAGAGGAATAATTTAGTAGAACATGTTCCATGTTGTCTGCATAAGCAGTAGGACAGCCTAACTTAATAACAATAATTAGACTAATTAGTGTAATTGCAAGCAACCTGACTGTATTGCCCACAGCAATCCAATACTCAGTTAGAGTGATGTTATAAATTGATATGAATTCTCCCCCCCCATCTCATTATATTATAAACACTCTGTTTGCTTATGTTTGTCCTTTGCACAAAGATTGAGAGACAGGGATAGGGAGGGAGAAAGTGGACAGGTAGTCAAGACCACAAAGGTATAATGCCAAGTCAGCAAGTGTTTCCCCTCATTTGCTGCAGTGGACACCACAATGACTTCACATTGCTAAGCAGTGCATTGATATACTGTTACCTAATGTGGATTCTCGTCAACCTCCTCTGACCTATACCATACATTCAGTGCCAGATACACATCATAACATCATTGTGTGTGACTGCCAGTGCAAAGAGGGAGAGAAGAGGACTGAGAGAAAGAGGACAGAGAGAGAACAGGAAGAATGAGGGGAGAGAGCAGACAGATAGTGTCAGCTTGTTTACTTACAAAACAGGAACTGTTTTACATGCATGGGAGCACAGTGAAAAATGTTGAAGTAACAGTTTATGACATACGCATTTGTACTCTCATGCAATTATGATGTAAAAACCAGTGGGGGACTATGAAAGTAGAAGACCCTACCATCCAGTATTTAGACACTAGACACATGTCTGAATATAAAGGAAAGCTATTCTCAATTTCTAATCTCTTTGAAACATTGAAATAGCTTTTAAAACACATATACACCCCAATGATGTGGATTAAATGTACAAACTGTACACTGCAACTATTTCGTAATTGTCATTTGTATATTACAATGTGGTATGTGTTTAAAGTTATAAAATGACTAATTATCATTCACATAACATTCACTTTTTTAGCAGATGGGGAAACAAGAATCGAGACTGTTTTTGGTTGTGAGAAACTGCAGCATTTATTACCAGATGCTCTGTAACCTACACTATACATTCAGTGCCAGATTTACAACTTGTTGCTGAGTTTTTCCTCTGTTCCACTCCCATTCGCCGTCACTTTTTCTGCCACCTGCTTTCACTCGCTCAACCACAAACTCACTGCACACACACATTATGCACTACCCTTAAAGGAGCTATGCTACTCTTAAAACAAACGTAGTCTAACATACTGATACTTGTTTCAGTGATGCTCATCTTTGTTTCACTTGACACTGGCTGCATCATCACAGAAAGTTCTACTGTGCACATTGTGGTGACAAGTTTTTGAATGATTAGCAGTGGGGGGATTACAGCAGGTTGTAAGCTTTACTCGCACACTCTGCCTGTAAATCATTTTTCTGGTTTGCACATATCTATTGCTATGGGCATGTGAATAGTGAAATTCTAGTACGTTAGAGCCCTGCTTTAAACATATTGATGCACACAAAGCCGACATCACAGTTGGGATTTTAGGATCATGTCTTATCGTGTTCCTTTAGCAGCTGAGAGGGAAACTGGCTTGTTTAAAGAGGTTTCCTCATTGTAGCCGTTGTTGTTATTCACATACTGTCTTGCTGTTGATGGTTAATAAAAGTTTACAAGCTCCATATTTCAAAACCCCCCAGAGGGAACTCTACCCTTATTCAACCATTTCTACCCATTTTGTTCTTCTTCCTGCACTGTCTGTGGTCCTCGTCATCACTGAGGGACACAGGAATATTTTTTTTTCTACTGTTGTTTCTGGCTAGACATATTTTGTTTGGATTTAGAGTGAATCCACTCAAACTCAGTTTACCCATCTTTTGCGCTGTCAAATAACCTGTATATATTACTTAAATTCATAGTAACTCACAGGAAGGCTTTTCTCATAATGTTGCTGTAGACAGTCGTCAAGAAGTTATCTCAAGTTATCTCAACATAGAACAGGTCTAGACCATATTCTTTAATTTATAGTTTCAAAACTTTAGACATTCCCTTCAGCCAATGTTAGCCTGCTAACCTGCTAAATTAAAACAGCTAACATTGCAAACCTTATACCTGCTAAAGATCAGCATGCCGGATGGGTCAGATATTCCATATTGTTACAGAACTCACTATTGAATGTTCACCGGTCAAATGTTTCCGCTGACAGTGATGACATTCGTGACTTGGAGTGTCAGAGGATGTTCGGCAGGTGTAGCTTTTCTCCATAAACAGCTCTTTACCAAGTGTCCACCCATCCATCAATCAGTATCCCTCCCCCACAATCTCTCCATCTCTGTCCTCTGACCTTTGTATAGATGTAGCAGCTGAGTCCTTTATTGCCTGGCAACCACATCCTCCATCTTCTCCTGCTCTGCAGCTCACTGTTGTACAGTGAGAATAAGGGCCATAGGTTTAACCTCTGCCTCTTCAGTATATACACTACTCTTCATTAAATGCACAGCTCAAGAGTTTAAATATGAGCGTGAGATACGTGTTTTCCTATGAACAGTAACATAACCTTTTCTTAGCTAATAGACTGGTTGAGATTCCACTCAGTCAATAATGTACTCAGTGTGCCTTACAGCTTTATTTGCAGTTAAATCACTTGAGACAGGTGAATGTAATTGTTCATGTCAAATAGAGGAGTAAATTAGTAGAAGATGTGCCACGCTGTCTGCATAAGCAGTAGGACAGACTAACTTAATTAATAACAATAATTTCTGGTACAAGTTTGTGGCCCTGGGGGTGCATGAAGGCATTTGTACCTCAGGATTAAGATGTCATCTAGGAGTAGATAGGATTTGCGTCTGTGTCCTGACGCAGTCTGAAAGAGGAGGGAAGGTTTAATCAGTGAGAGATGTGCCAGATTATTATTTTTCCTCTTGATTCTACATTTGTCTCTCTTGCAAAGACAGTTCAAATATTTCAAACATGCCTGGCATTTAAATCAGACGTAGTAAACGTAGTAGAGGATGTATTATTTCCTGTATGATCACTGTTCTCTTCTATGTCCGCTCTTTTTGCTTTCGCTGTAGATTTTTGTTATAATGCTGCCACTATTGAAACAAATAAGTGTTAGATTCATTACTCACACTATTAATTCTGCCACCGCTTCTGCTGTCACAACAGTTAGTCTGACTGTTACTGCTGCCTTTACTAATACGTTGGTACTGCGACTGCATTGCCAATATGAATAGTGCTTCAAAAACTACGATCCCGTTTACCTGTGACGAACTCAAACAGTTGCTCTCTCGCTGTCCAGCTTACTATCAACGTGCCTGTGCTCACACATAAACACACACACATTCAGACACACGTGGCCCCCATGTGACGTCAGCAGAGGGGATTTCCCATGCCATATGAGAGCGTCAGACAGACACTACATATGCTGTGTCACTGTGAGGCTGCCTCGCCTCACCACGCCACACTTCAGCTCCCTCTTTCCTTTTGATTCTCCCTCTGTTTCTGTGTCTGTCTGCCTCTTGCCCTCTGTCCGTTTCGCCTTCATCAGCTGCGTCTTCGCCAGCCTGCGTGAACTTTCGCTGACTTTGTCTCGTCTTCCTGCAGTTACTAATTCGGCAGCCCTTTTTACTCTGTTGCTGTTTTTCATATCTGAAAAGACTGTTTGCCACATTATTTGTTTTTGTCAAACTGCCGGTTTCACAAAAGCAGATCAAAGCTATTTTTTTAAGATGCTTCATTGGAAAGGGGATAGACATCTGGGCAGTGGTTCCCTGGTTGCTGGTTTGGACAAAATCATTGTGGGTATGTTTAGCTCTCAGGCAAGAATCTGGTTTAAAAAGTTGCAAGATGGAGATGATCTTTCTCGCTCAGAATGTAAACGTTATGATTGCAGGCTTCCAAAATATGCTTGGTATGTCATTCTCCTCATGGGCTGAGTATAAAGGAATTGCAAACCTCCGGCTGCTGAGGTGCTGTTTGCAAATGCTTTGTAAATCAGTTATTTGTATATGAGAGCATGATCACAGCTTCACTTTGTGATCATGTGACAACACGACAACTTTGCTTATGATACTTATTGAGCTTTAATGAGTTTATGTGTGATGAAATCGCACATTATTAGTGGCACTCTGCTCATCTTCTGTGTCTTATCTTACTTTGAGTCAGCATGTTGGGCTGTGCTGTGTAATTGTGCATTTTGCCTGTCGGGGGTGGGGTGGTGTTAGGCAGGTTGTGTGTGAATGAGTGTGTGTATGTGTGTGTGTGTGTGCGCGCACTGTGCAGTCCAGTCCAGTTATTGCAGGCAGCCCTGACACAGATGGTGCTCAGCAATACCACATACCAGAGGCATTGTTTAGGGAAGGCAAGCTCGAGGAGATAATTGACAGGCATAGAGACGACCCATCCCCCCCCCCCCCCCCCCCCGTCCACCTCCCTCCCGTCCACCTCGCGTCCACCTTCTGTCTGTCTCTTTATGTCAGCCTCTCTTTTATAGTGCTGCACACACACACATGCAAACACTCATAGACCCTTTCCCTTTTCATTTTAACCTCCTCTTTTTACTACCTCCAGTTTCTCTCTCTCTCTCTCTCTCTCTCTCTCTCTCTCTCTCTCTATCTCTCTCCCTCTCTCCCTCTCTCCCTCTCTCCCTCTCTCGCCGCCCTCACTTGCTCTCCTTCAGTTTCACCCTAGCAGCAGAGCCCAGCCCGTCCTCTGATTGGTGGACAGACTGCCTTTGTGTGCTATCTCCAGCGTGACGTCTCTCCGGCGAGCTCTGTGTGTGTGTCTTCGTGTGTGTGTACATTTGCTCATGAATGTATATGTTTCAAGAGGAAGCAAGAGAGAGAGTAAGAGAGGGGAGGGAGTGATTGAGGGGGCATTCACATCATGTACGCAGAAGGATAAGAGAGAGAAAACTGAAAGAGGGTGAGGAAGGAGCGATAGCAATCACAGTGTGTGTGTGTGTGTGTGTGTGTGTTAGAGCGTGTGTGCAGTAGACCTATGGCATACTAGCGGGAGAGAGAGAGGGGGAGGGGGGTAGAGCAAGAGAGCAAGCGACAGAGAGAGAGAGAGAGAGAGAGAACGTGCGTACGAGGGCTCATGTAAAACCAGATTAAAAACACAAGATGGCTTCCTGAATGGGCTGCTGGAACACAGACGAGAGAGAGAGAGCGAGAAAGAAGAGTGGAGAGGTAGAGAGAGAGAAAAAGACAGAGCGAGAGAGAAGAAAGGAATAGAGGGATAGAGGTGAAGACAAGAGGGAGCACTATCCTTCTGATGGGGATTCGGCCAGCGGACGGAGGAATACAAACCAAGGCAGCTCAGAGGCTTGGAGGGTAAATATTCATCACTCCAGACTATTTTAGGATTGATGGGGGGTGGAATGGGGTGAAGGGGGTGAGGATGGCGGGACCGGGGAACAGCTTGAGACAAAACACATAATTTAACATTGAGACTGCCAGGGACATATAGACAAGGGGGACATGTTGTGCCAAAAAAAAAAAACATGCTATTGTTTTAAATAATCAGCCTGCTTTAAAGACCAGTTTCCATCTGATCCATCTTACTCGCAGCTAACCTCTCCACTGACACTTGTACACATTCTGCCAGTTTACCCTTTAAAAAAAAAACTGGATTATGCAGACCTGTCTAATGCATATATTAGGAAGGCTGCACCAGGTCAGGATACAGACATTACATAATTGTATAATTGAAATTGAAGCTGCCTTTGCTATCTCTCATTCTCTATCCCAGCAGTAGAGGGAAGTGCCGGCTCGCTGTGTGAGCACAAATCAGAGATTTGTGTGTGCTTTTTGATGATGGCTGAGGATGACAGAAATAATAAGGAGATTTTGTGTTAAAAGGGATGCACATTGTACCTGGTAGTCATGCTGTCCTTAATGACAAGTCTCTTTGAGCAGGCCCTTGTCGCATTATTCTATTGATTGTTATTCTCCCCCTCCCATCTCTCTGTCTCCTTCTCACTACCCCCTCTCTTTCTGTTGAATGGCTGTAAAGGTGGAATATTTTGAAGACGACAGTCGAGGCTGCTTGGCAGACCCTGAACTGGCAGCTAAGGTAAGAGAGAGTGTTGGGTGTTTCTCTGCTGTTAGTGTGTATGTGTGTCACCTCTGTCATTAGTGCATAATCTCTGCCTGTGTTGCTTTGATTCTCAGCTGTTGATTTATCAGTGCTGTGAGGCTCCAGTGAGGTGTAAATGTGGTTGTTAGTCAGCTCACAGACCAGTTCCTTTACTCTCTCTATGTGTCTGTTCACACATGCATTTATAATAATGCAACCTACGCTCTGCTAGTTCTTCATGTAAGTATATGCATATGTATTTGTGTGAATGGGTTTAACCATCGACAACTATTATGCAAACAGAAAAAGCTGTGGCTGTCACCGCTGTGTTGCTGGGATGCTATTTGAGTGTATGCAGCTCTCTTTGGCGAACACACGAGCTCGTTATATTAGCCCTGATATCATTGGTGGGTGAAATAAAGTTTCATTAGACGCTTCCCAGGGTCTGTTCTTCCATATGAGTTGCCCTGCTCGGAAGCTGACTCTATCAAATCAGCTACCTTGACTTTATCTCCAAGCCGCAGTGAGCTGAGCACCTCAGTGATGAAGTGGCGGCATCCTCAGTTTAAAGCGTCCCACGCTGCCCGCTGATTGGTGCCAGAGCTAGGCATGTGTAGATACAAGAGACCAAAGAGTGGAGGAGGGAGGAGGAGGAACCCTGCGTGCTGGCTCAGGAGCCAGGGAGGCCGTCCTCCTTCCCCTTGGTTCTGGAGTCAAATGAGGTAAAGGGAGTAAAAGTTAGTGGGTCACGCATGCGTACGTGTTGGATTGTCGGGCGTAGTAACCTGTGGCCACTGAGAGCTGCTCTGTTGCAGCTTGCCAAGTCGGGGCACACTCGTGTGTTTGTGTGGAAAGGAAATTTGAGTGGCAAAGATTCACAGAGAAAAGGTTTGTTGAGTACCAAAGAAGCTGTCTCAGCTATAAGATTCTTGTGATGTTCTCTCCAAGTGAAAGAACGAAAGCTTTGATCAGATGCGCAGTGAAACATTTCACTTTTATAAACCTAGACATGACTCGGTGACATGTATGCTGGCAGATACACTGAACTGTGTCACTACAGTGGTATGAAATATAGGTTAGTCGTTTAGTTTCAAATGTCATGAATGGGTTTCGCTCCAAGTTACTAGTGAGTACTCAGTAGCTTACCTCTAAGCCTGTTCTAATCCCTGGCCATGTGTAGACAGTCTTTTTCTCTGCAAGATATATACGACCATCTGGTTTGCAGGCAAAATCATCACTGAACTGTCCGTTCGTGAGAAGTACTGGAGTCTAAGTTTAACAAGTTTGTGTTATTTGCCTTTGTGGCTTTCCTGAGCTCCTGTTTGTAGACCGTCATGGTTACTGTGCGTGTCTGTTTCCTTGTCAAACTCGTTCCTGGTCACACAGTGACAAACAGTCTACACCCAACACGCTATGGGGAGTATTTTTGACAATAGTACAGTATCACCAAGGGTTTTCAGGACCAAAACACAACACCAAGATGTTGGGACATATTGTTATTGTGTGACAGTCGAAGTGGTTAAAAGTGACTCGAGGCAGCACCTTCAATGTTTTATTTCAGCTTTTACAACATGGTGTTTGTTTGAAAGTTTTCTTTGCTGTTCAGGAAGCAGAACCGAATCAAGAGTTTACCACAACAGGTTACAAGACAGACAGACTGCACTTGCGTGATTTTCTTTTTCCACGCCCATACACAGGACTTCCTCTTTGCACACGAGATGAACCTCACACAGTGCACTGGTGGGAAAGAGTCAAAAGCAGAGTAGAAATACTCAAACCACTGTGTGCGTGACAGCAGATGGAACATTTGTTAATCACATGTTTAGTCTGGCGTGGAATCCCCAGCCTCGCTCGCAAAGGGTTAACACTGACCTAGTTTCCGTGGTAACACTGAATGTCTGATGACATCACTGCTTTAATTTTAGCTCAAGTCCGGCATCCAAAGTTGGTCACGTGACTAACTAGCCGGCACCAGATGTGTGTATGTGTGTATTTGTGTAGTAGGTGGTTTGTTATATTGTAGAGACTCAGGAAGTGGAGGGTTTGACATCACCTCTTCTGTTCAGCAGTGACTTTCGATGTATTTACCACTCTGTAAGATTTCCACTCAGTCAGTAAAGACCTGCAGCTCTGCTGATCCAACTGGTGATCTTCTGATTGATTAAAATGTGAATAGAATGTGATCAGTACACAATTATACCAGTAGTCATGTTTCCCAAGATGAGACTTCTGCTTAGCACAGCATCTCCCTTTTGATCTTGAAGTCATGTTGTTTTGTCTTTTGATGATGAATGAAGGACACATGGTACTGGATTACATTAAAAAATGATATTTTTATATCTAACAAGACTCTACAACATGATAAAACAACAACAAAATCTAATTTAATCAATTACAAGAAGATTTCCATTTCATTTTTGATACAATTTCTTTCTTGGTCTTGGATGGTATATATCTTGGTGCTGTCATACTGTTGTGTGAACAAAGATTATTTATGTCCAGAAAAACAAAACGAAATGTATTCTGTGCCATTTCCTTTTGCAGTTGTAATAAAGTGACTTTATCAAAGACACTTAAGGGACTTAAAATCATCAGATCCTGTAAATCCTCATGGAATCGCATGTAAAGCTATGATCTATATGGTCACATGCAATTGCTTTACTTGTATGCAATCATTAATATATATGGACTTCATAAGCTCTGCACCTTTTGTCATGTTTCATCTCTAATTAATGACAGTTAGCAGATGTTTGTCTCTCCGCTGTCTGTATTGCTACACTGCTTGTACTCCTGCATTTACCAGTGAACATCATAGTGGACTGAGTCGACTAGGCTGGATCGACACCCAGCACGGCACGAGGAGCTGTTGTTGGTGGCTTGTTGGCATCGTTGGCGGTATATCTGTGTTTGATGTCTGAGGGAGGTTGTCAGCCGCCTGGTGCCGCAGTTAATAAAAAATGAATGGAGAGAGAAGTGGGAGGAGCCTTCAGCTGTTGCTCGAGCTCTTTAACTCTCACCTCTCTGGTGGTTGCTTTGCTGTTCCCACTGGGCAACACAGTTTATACAATCCTGAATCCCACTGCTGCCTGATGCAGCCAGGTTTTATGTAACACAGCAGTTTTCACACCATTGAAACACATACATGAAGATATTAATTTCTGAAACAACAGAAGTGTATTCATGGGAATTCAGAGGAGGTTGAAGTCTCCAAAAAAGGTACAGGACTGCACTAATAAGAGAAGGCTACAAATAGTAGTAGTGCAGAAATGCATGGCAAATACCCAGTTCTCAAAAACTTCAAATTTAAAGGATAAAACATTAACCAGCCATCATCTCTGTGATTGTATATCTGGTTGACTTGGTTGACATGGCTTCTCAGTGCACAGCCAAGTACTGGCCCTTTAAGCCCGGCTACGCCTGACTTGAACATATGGGAAGCTAATCTTAGCCCAAGTCCTGAGAGAGACAAGGCTGGCAACCAGCCACCGTGCAGAGCTGAGGAAGGTTTCTATTGCTTTATCTGTTTTTCTCTCTAAAGTCTGAGCAGTTTCTAACGTAACCCCCTAATATTCTCATCCCATAATCATTCGGGTTGTGATGTATTCTGTTAATGATTACATCATTGTCTGGTGATATCTGACTGCTCAGCTCTTTTTTCATGACTTGGCACACAGTAGCTTGGCAGGTAGTAGTACACAGTGTTCTTTTATTGTTTTAGAATCAACTCTCCTGTTTTCCATTTCCCTTCTGTCTTTTGTCTCAGGCACATTTCTTGTCTTTTGATTACATTCTACTCCTTCTTTTTATGTCCCAAACCCAAAAGTACAAAGAGCTGCCCTTTAAAACCATCTCCTCATCCTCCTCCTCATTATTTTTTAGCAGCTCCACCCTGCCCATCAGCCCCCTCCACTCATCACCACCTTTCCATTTTTTTTTCTCTCCTCCCCCCCAAACCACTCCTCCCTTTCTCTTTGTGAGGAGTGTTGGTGGCGGTGGGGGTCGGCTTTCCCCAGCTGGGCTATTCGTGCCGACTTGCACGTGCCGAAAGTCAGGAGGTATGACTCAGACTGGATACCCTACACTCAGTACTACAATCTATACCCAAACACACCCTGAACCTAACACCATCCTGCCTGGGAGCATGTCGGGGGTGGGGGCAGATGGCAATGAAAGCAAAGACAAAGAGAGAAAACCATCCAAACAGCCGGACGCAAGGATGAAATAATAAGACAATGCCTTGAATATGAACATTATGGTAACAGTATGTTACCCATTATAGACAGATGGAAACATACATTGATACAAATCCTCTCCTTACATGGGATGTGTAATCATTTTTATCACATCATAATTTTAATAAGAGCTTCCAGTAAGATATTAGTTTTATTTGTATAGCCAGGCTGAAACACTTCTGTATTGCTTCTACTTTGTTAAATGTGTGCTCGGTGCAGCTCTGCAGCCTCTTGTCCTGCCCACCAATAAACCCACTGACCCTCAGAGAACAATCCAATACTGTATGCATACTGGCATGTATATGTATGTGTGTGTATGTGTGTGTGTGTGTGGGGGGGGGGATCATTGAAGTGTGCCTCTGCATTTGTTTCAAGTATGCCTTTAGTGCCTTTGCCTCAGTGTGCATGTGATGAGAAACAGGCATGCATGTTTGGGGGGAAGGAAGAGAGAAAGAAAGCAAAAGATAAAAAGACAGAGAGGGAAAAGAGAGGGAGAGGGGGAAGGCGAAAGAGTCACAGAGTGTGTCAGATCAGATGACCTTGATGCCATTAGACTGCAGGGCAGGGCAATATGGATTGGGGGTGGGGGTGTATGGAGGTAGATGGGAGCAGTAGCGTTGGAGGGAGGCGGAGTCAGCTGGCAGGAAGAGGTGGGAGGAGGGGAAAGGACCCTCATGTCAAGACTGAGACGCTCATGTGAGTTGTTTATGGTACAAATCTTCCCACTGAAGAGAGGCGATGAAGGTGCAGAAATGGTGAAATCTCAATAATTCTAATAAAGACTACTTACCTATGGCACTGTATCTTTGAAACAGAACAAGATGTTCTTTTTGGGCTTTCATGTGTTTCACACACAGAGACCTCCCACTACTGATGTGCTGGTAAAATTTTAAAAAGCTTGTTTCAGTGTGTGAGGGTTTTATGTCAGGACTTTGAGAAGAAAAGACAAAAATGACTCAGGCTTAGTCATGCAAGCCAACCCAACACACACTGCTGGGGATGGACTTTTGTTGTCAGTCATCCCTCCTACAACTAAGACCTTTCCTCTGCTCTGCTGAGAAACCGTGAGCAAGAGACAGAGAAGTGAGAGAGATGGAGAGAGATAGACGAGGGCGTGAAACAACTCATTTGGACGGTAATTTGACTAGATTGTGAGATGAAGTGATCGGTGTGAGAACTGAAGTCTCCATCCTCTCAACCTCTCTCTCAATGCCGGGTTACAGCAGGTTTACCGTAAGTGAACGACATACTGGTTCATGTTTTCCGTTTAATTTCCACTGAAAGGTTGAGATATTTTGATTGATGTTTTTCCAGTGTCTCGAGGTCTTTGTGTCATGTGAAGTGAACATGGTGAAGTGAACTAGAAGTTAACTGGGACATAGCTACAGACTGTTTGCCTTCCAGTTATAATGTGATCTGTGACGTCGTCGTGTTGAAGAGTAACCCATTGTGTTCAGGAGGTAATTTCAGGACAGCTCTCCTGGACAAACCTGAATGGCAGCATCATGGTATTGCTTCAGCGCGTGACTGTTATCACACAGAAACATCTTAAAGCCAGGAACATATTTTTGTCTGTTTCTGTCATTGTTGCTTCTCTAATTTCCTTATTCAGTGTTTGTCAAAGATACCCAAAAGTGACTGAGGTTAACACCAGAATGGCTGAGCAATGTTTTACTTGAAATGATGCTTGCTCTTTGCTGATAGTTTTGAGTCATCAGTGGGCACGTGTGTGAATCAAGAGTAGTTGCTATAATTGAGTTTTATCTATCTCCATACAGTAACTTCTGTATCATATATTGCATTTACAGTATTCTTATTGAGCATCTGCATCATGTGTTGGGAACAGCTGAACTGGCTGTTGTCAAGTTTCCTTCTGTTGATGTTTTGGTCAATGTGTACCTGTTTTACTCAGCTTTGTACGTGGACAATGGCAGTCTTACTCATAGCTCTTGTTTTTACTATGGTAGTGAGTTACGTATTCTGCTGATGTACAGTACTCTCCTCTAGGTCACATGTTCAGCTCATGTTTCTCTTCTGTTTTTTGTTTTTTTGGACGTTCATTTAAAAATGGTGAAAGTGCAGAAGCCATGTGATTGTGTCATTCAGTTATAGCCCTGTTTTTATTAGTTTTTATAAGCTGTACTGCTGGTCTGGTAAGGTCTCTTCTTGCCTAGCAACTGTTCTTAAAATTATTTATTTAGCCAAGTGTTGTTTGTTGTTGGTATTGCTGTAGGCATTAAAGTAAATTAAAGTGTGAAAGGTATACATTTTAGATAACAGCACAGCGTCAAAGGATAGATCTCTTTTGTTCATGGGGAACGTTGCATAGGGCATGTGATTCAGGGGTTAAGTCGAGTCTTGAGCTAGAAATGCTGTGTCATTGCAGCCGGGGGAGTGAGCGAGCGCAAGTGAGTCGGGTGAATAAAAGAGCATGTTTTCAAGTGTCCGTTGGTGTGCGGTGTTGGTGATAGAGAGTTGGCGCATGTGCCAGATGACACATATGCCCACCCAGTGGTGGAGGCAAGCGTCCTGGTGGGAAACACTGATGATGACGATGATGATGATGACGTTACAACTACGTCATTGCCACATGTATTTCCTACCTCTCTTGCTCACTGCTTTCCCTCTCACTCATTGGCACTCCCTGGTCATGTGACCTAATGCTCCACTTCTCCTCTCCTTCCCTTAGACAGCTTAGGCTGCGCTGTGTTTCTCTTTGGGATTGACGCTCATCTGTGTGTGTGTATATACGAATATGTGTGGCAACAGAGAGACAGACAGTGTACAATTTGCAGGGCCAGAGAGCGGGTGCGTCAGAAAGTGTTGGGACGTTAGTGCAATAAGCTATGCTAGAAGAAGAAATGGCTCAGGACACAAAACAGAGAGACAAATCGAGAGAGGGAGACAGAGGCAGTTTGAGAAAGCAAGAGAAAATGAGAGACCAAGAAAGACAAAGATAAAGAGAAAGTCAAAGTAAGAGAAGCAGAGAAAGACTACTCAAGTTGATCCAGCCATAGCGCAGTGTAGCCGGAACACGCTCAGTAATATAAGAGAAAAATACTACGCAGGAGCTGACAACGATCTGCATGGGAGAGACGGCCATGTCCCCCCCTCCTCCTCCTCCTGC